>NC_056737.1:879062129-879212129 GCF_019279795.1 Protopterus annectens
TTTCACACAAAGTGCTTCTTCAGACAGACATTTCACATAAGGCCAGATTATATACAATTTAAAACAATCAATTAACCTATCGAATGAAGGCAGTAATTATCTAGGTAAAGCCTTGGACTTCAGCACATGTTTTAAAGAAACCTTGTCATGGAGTCCAGGTTTCTTGTCAGCAAAAAGCTTTAAAATCCAATGCAACTCTCTCTCAGTAAAATTCCTGAGGTCACCCCCCCCCCATGAATCCTCAGATATAACTTCTACAGCCTTAAAACCAAAACTATATGTTAATCCAGACTCGTATACATGTTTTGCCAAGGCATTGGTAAAATCACCTTTCCTAATTGCATAAATGTGTTCCCTAATCCTTTCATAAAACATCCTGTTAGTCTTCCCCAAATAAAAACTAGTGCATTCTTTGCAGGTGGCAAGATAAACCAGGTTCTTAGTCCTACAGTTCGCAGTGACTCTAAAAGAAAAAATCTAGTTAGAAACAGGGTGTTTGAACTCATGTGATGTGTCTATATGACAACAAAACTTACACCGCCCACAAGGGCGAGTCCCCATAGGGTTCTGTCTAGTAACTACAGCCTTCCTGTTGTCCTTATAGCACAGACATTGCTTTAAGGACTTTATATTTTTATAACTAAATGTGGGTCTCTCACCCACTAGTTCTTTTATGCAATCATCTGAAGTTAGGCGACCCCAGTTGGAAAAAATGACATCTTTAATATGTTTAATACTGCTGGCATAGGACAGGTTCAGAGGTGTCTGCCTCCTACTAGACAGTGGGTCCTACTTCATGTCTGTCTTCTGAAAAATATGGTACAGCTCTATCACTCCTGAGTACCTTAACATCTCTAGTTATCTCCTCTACTTCTTTATGACTGTAGCCCCTCTCCAAAAACATAATTGGAGAATGTCTCAAGGTCACACAAGAACCCTTCATCTGTGTTGTTCAACCATGACATCCTCATGCCCTGACCTCTCAAAATATTATACACATGCGGTGAATGCATACTACTGCGCTGCAGTACTGCATTCTTCCTACATGGTTTCCTGTAAAGCCTAGTTACCAAGTTGCCCAACGCATTTTTAACAATCTTCACATCTAGAAACATCACCTCATCAACTGATGTAAAAGATGTGAACCTTAAAAAAGATGTAGTAGTGTTCACATACTCAAGGAACTCACCCAAGGCTGATGCATCCCCACCCCAAATTAATATCACATCAACAAATCTCCTGTAGAACAAGACAAATTCTGCATGATGACTGTTGAATATAAACTGTTCTTCCCAATGAGCCAAAACCATATTGACGTAGCTGTTGGCACATGAAGTGCCCATAGCGCCGCCTTTTTTCTGCAAAAAGTACATATCCTGAAACATGAAAATATTTTCAAGAATGACTTCTATAAATAAATCAAATCAACTTGTTTCAAATCATAACCACTGTGAACAAATACTGTTTCACCATGTTTATATCCTCAACATTCGGTATACAGGTGAACACAGACTCCACATAGAGTGTTACTAAAAAACTATTAAGAATATTACTATTCTGTTGTGCAGAAATAAACAGATCATGCAATAAATGTTTAGTGTCCTGTAATACAGTATTTGCTGTCAATACTACTGGATGTAGCTGCTTGTCAACATAGAAAACGGTTCAGTCAGCCATTTTCTACCAGACACTATAGGTCTAAACGGGGGTTTAAGAGCATCCTTATGGACCTTGGGGAGTCCTTGAAAAATGGGAATGACCGGATGTTCTACATTCAAATAATTGAAAAATTCTTCAGTAATCAAAAAGTTTTGTAAACAATCACGTATAGTGAAGTAAATTGCACATTGTATGTCCCAAATGAAATCATGTTCTACTCTTTCATAAACTGTAACATCCTGTAACATTATCAGAGAATTAACAAAATTCACGATCTAGCACCACAATCCCTCCCCCCTTTGTCAGCGCTTTTGATGACTATACTATCATCATCTTGCAGACTCGAGTGCACATTTCTCTTCACTATTTAAATTGTGAAAAACACACCCTTCAATAGCACCAACATATTAGAAAACAACTTGAACACATCCTGTTCACATTTGTCTACAAACACATTCAAAACTGAGTCTAATGTAGGCTGAAACACATTCTTAAAAAGTGTACTGGCACTCTGGCACTACTTTCAATAGAATTTTCCTTAAAATAAAGTTGCAACGTAATATCCCTGGCAAAAAGTTGTAGATCGATAAATACATCTAATAACAGAGATCTTTCAGCCAGTATAAAGCTGAGGCCTTGCTGTAAAAGAGTCAGCTCAGTTAAAGACAGTACTTTGTTGGAGAGGTTCAAAACTAAGGACTCAATGCCACATCTGCTTTAGAGTTGTCATCCTCATCCCTTCGAACTGTTGTCGTCCTCTCTTCCTCCCTCTGTTCGGTGAACTGTTCTCTCTCACCTGTTCTCAACCGCTTCATAGGAAGCGGCAACTTCAAATCCCCAAAAACCTGTTGTGAAGGGATGTTCTTCCTGACATCAGGTGTAGAAGGCAAAACGGATGTCCCGCTCAGCAGGGGAGTGGATGGAACTGATAGTTGAACTGTAAGTTCTGTCTCATTGGTCATTGCTACAGAAGGAACTGAGGCATGAGAAGTAGCACTAATGGCTTCTGAAGTCCTCCCCGATGCAGTAGATGTATTCACTTCAGCTACATGCGTCTGCCTCGGCCACATAAAAATGTGGCCATTGGTAAAGTCAGTGATGTCATGACTCAGCTTCTTCACCTTCTGTGCCTTGAGTCTAACTTCATAGGCTGAGACACTATCAATGATATCATCAAGGGCTGATAGACACTCCTCTCTATCACAGCTGTACAACAGCCACTTCTGCCCCTGAATCTCAGCTAAGAGTTCCTTCTCTATAGGAGGAAAGAACTCAATAAGGAGACAAATATACGCAAAATTGTGCTCAAAGTTAAGCCGTTGCCACCTGGAAAGTAGTTCACTGTAGCTCTGACCATAGGAGAGCATAACAATCACCCTCAGCCCCCTTGGAATCACACGATAAGATAAACAAGCCTCCATGTGCAGTCTCTGCCACTGGAGACGTTTTAATTTATACAAGTCATTTTCCAACAATTTCAGCTCAAGCAGAGGAGGCAAATTTCACATTTATATTAGACTGTTGATTCATACCAGAGCCCATAGAACCAAATGAATGATTCAGTAAAGGGTTTTCCTCCAGTCTTATAGTAATCTCTTTAAACGATCATTATCAGAGTTCTTAACTCACATTAAGTGGAGCACACTCAACGAAAACTGCCTTCTGCCATGTCCTCATGAAGGAAAGGCAACCAAAACTCTAAGTAAAAACAAACCTCCAACGAGCTTGACTGGGAAGCCTTCACAGACAACAGAACAAAATAGCAAAAAATGAACGAAATCCCAGTGACAAGGATTAAGTAAAGTCCATTAATAAAATCACAAAATAAGAGGTAAAAAAGTGAGCGCTTTCACACAAAGTGCTTCTTCAGACAAACATTTCACATAAGGCCACATTATAACAATTTAAAACAATCAATTAACCTATCAAATGAAGGCAGTAATTATCTAGGTAAATCCTTGGACTTCAGCACAGGTTTTAAAGAAACCTTGTCATTGAGTCCAGGTTTCTTGTCAGCAAAAAGCTTTAAAATCCAATGCAACTCTCTCTCTCCTCAATTCTTTGCAGGTGGCAAGATAAACCAGGTTCTTAGTTCTACAGTTCGCAGTGACTCTAAAAGAAAAAAAAAAGAATACACTAGTTTTTATTTGGGGAAGACTAACAGGATGTTTAATGAAAAGATTAGAGAACACACTTATGCAATTAGGAAAGGTGATTTTACCAATGCCTTGGCAAAGCATGTATTTGAGTCTGGATTACCACATGGTTTTGGTTTTAAGGCTGTAGAAGTTGTATCTGAGGATTCACGGGGGAGGGGGACTTCAGGAATTTTACTGAGGAGAGAGAGTTGCATTGGATTTTAAAGCTTTTTGCTGACAAGAAACCTGGATTCAATGACATGGTTTCTTTAAAACCTGTGCTGAAGTCCAAGGATTTACCTAGATAATTACTGCCTTAGGGTTGCCACCATTTCAAATGCTGAAAGTGGGAAATTTTTTGTAGAAATATCAGATTTTGCAGGACAATTCATGCCCACGACCAGTGCAAAGGATAGAACTTCACGTTTTTGCTAAAAATAAAAGCTCATTATTGTAGCATTTGAGTTGATTATGCTATTTAATAACACATTTAGGTGTTTCAGATAAAAAAATAACTGTTTTATGAAACTATTAAAGAACACTTAGGAAATATTTTTGTCCAAAAATCTCAGGACATTTGCCGTTTTTTCAATTTTTTTCACAGGACACAACTGCCCGAAGAGGGACTGCCCCTCACAAAGTGGGACAGGTGGTAACCCTATACTGCCTTCATTTGATAGGTTAACTGATTGTTTTAAATTGTATATAATGTGACCTTGTTATGTGAAATGTCTGTCTGAAGAAGCACTTTGTGCGAAAGCGCTCACCTTTTTACCGGCTATTTTGTGGTTTTATTAAAAGGACTTTACTTCAGCCTTGTTGCTGGGATTTCGTTCATTTTTTGCTATTTTGTTCTGTTGTCTGTGAAAGCTTCCCACTCAAGCTCATTGGAAGTTTGTTTTGTATTAATGTAGTTAAAAATTGCTGTAATTTTTCCAATGTATCATTCCACAAAATAAATACATCATCCAAGAAATATGTATACATTAACCAAGAGTCTTTTAATTGACTATTAAACAAGTACACATTCTCCCATCATGCCATAACCAGACTGGTGAAACTGGGGGCACACTCCATTCCCCATTGCCACAACAATTTCCTGGTTGTAATAACATTTATTAAACCAAATAATTTTTTTAAGTACCAATTCCATTAAAACCATGGCAATATTAATTTTAACTGAAATGTGAAGTATTGATAGGTATGTTCCTGAGAAGGGGTTATTACCCTATGAAATTTTTAATGGACATTAAGGATGAAGTGTTGATAGAGACAAAATGTTTTTTAAACTCCAATTTTAAATGTGGGCAGGTCAAATCAGGATATCGGACAAGTAAAGGAACAAAAACAAAGGGAATTTAACAATAAAAAGTTTATTCAGTACCACCTTTATGGTGGATAGGAGGGTGATGGTGAATGTTTCATTAGGGATTGGAATATTTTTAGAATGGATTTGTTTATGTTTAAGAAAATGGGGAATAAACCAGTCAGTGTACAGAAAAGATAAGTCTTTTAAACACTGGTTGGAAAATGACAATTCAACTAGCAACACATTGGTGGCATGTATAACTGTGGATTTTGCTCGCAATATTGCTATGTGACCAGAGCACACACATGTAGAATTACAGGTGAAACTTTTAAAATCAATAGACACTATACATGTGATTCAAAACAAGTAATTTATTTAGTAAGCTGTGATTTATGCACTGCATTTTAGATCTGGATGACCAGCAGAAAATTGAAAAACATGATTTATGAGCATGTGTCCGATATTAGAAATAAAAAAATGACAAATGCGTTATTTAGACATTCAATTTTACAATGTGCATAAATCTGGATTTGAGGCACTGGAACAACTTAACAATGATGCAAAAGGGTTTATAATAGAACATTTGGGTAAATGTGAATTGAAATGGCAGTCGAGATTTAATGCCACTAATTATTCAGGTTTAAATGAGTGTTTCTATAAATTCTATTTTTAAATTAAAACATTATACAGCATAAATAAAAGGAGGGGGTAATAAGCTCATGTGGTTTTAACTGTTTTAATTGATGCTGTGTGCTCATTCATTAACTGACTGAACATTTTTAAATGACTGGTTTTAGCAAAATGGCAATTCTGAAGTTCCTATAATTACAGGAACAAAAGCGCTTAACTTTAATTTTGTGCAACACCGCAAGACTTTAGCAAAGCTTTGCAGAGTTATTCTGTTCCATCACAGTATTTGAGTTTGTTCTTTGTAATTCTGTCACACACTGTACCCAACACTTTTTGCCAGTTGGCTGCAGTATCTCATATACTAGCTTTGGCCTCTTCATTTAGATTTCCCTTACCCTCAACCATGCCTCACGGATACTTTAAAGGAAAAGTCCACCCTAGAACTAAAACAACTTTTTTCACTATGTTTCCTGATCTATTTTAACACCTCAGAATTTAAGTGCTTTATTTGTAATTTTAGCCTGTTTTCTGCAACATGGCTACCAATTGGGGCTTGATGTATCAGCGTGACCTTGTACTCCCTCAAGCCTTTCTCTTTCCCATAATACTTTGCGTATGACTCATGCCATACATAAGGAAGTAACTTTGAATTCCCATGTCATTGACATATGGGATTTGAGAGGGTCACTTATTTCCTTTACCTTCTGTAAAAGGACTGCTTCTTTTCTGTCTCTAATCACCCTCATTTATGTTTGGCTCAGACCTTGATTTGCACTATACTTAGAAGTTATCCAGCTACAGCCAGAAAAGTAACTAAATTTCAGGTCTTTGTTCAGTGTTTTCTTTTGTAGTTCAAGAGGAAATGAAAGTCCCCTCCCTGCAGAGGCATTAAAATGGTCACGGCACTGAGAGGCCCTTGCAGAATCAATTCCTCCTTCCTTAGTATACTTCATACTACTTCTAGGGTGGATTCTCATTGTAGGCCATGTATGTAGTACTGCTGGTATGTCTTCTTCATTCAGAAGCTTGCTTAAGTACTGCTCTTATCCTCTTATGCCCACTGGACTGGTAAGCAGATTGTTGCTGACTAGCTAGCTGTTAAGAAAATTAAATAAAGCACTAGTATAAAAATTGATTTCTTCAAGTACCATTACATTACTTCCTAGCAAGCTAGGGCAGAAATAAATGTGTGTATGCTGTGAAAAGTATTTCAGTCTTCATACTGCAATGGTTTACTGCAACTCTAGATTATAAATCACAGCTCTGCCTTGATTGTTATGAAGAGAGTATTATCAAGCATAGCTCGACTAACAGAAGAGTTAGAAACATTCAGCCAGTTTACAAATTTGTCTGTCACCTTGCATTACAAATTCTATATGAAAAAAGCACTGTTAGATGTACTAAATGTGGGAATGTCAAAAGATGTCATGCGACAAACTTTCTAGAGGTCAGATAATCTGAGCTATTTAAAATGATGAAACGAGTTTGTTGTAGCCTTATACAAACATTCCCTCAGCTGTAGTAATTTTAATAAATTTTATTTTGGTATAATTGAGATCATCCCCCATAATTCTAGAGAAGGGGCATAGGAAAACATGACTGAATACAGGGGATTTTATTGGCAGTTAAAGGTTAATGCCAATACTACCCCTGGTTTCAATGATATAGTACCTATTAATCTGGTACTTAAACTTAGGGCAGCTAAATTGTGAACAGTGGTAGCTGAAGTTTTTATGAAAGTGTAGTTACTGTTCTCAAGTTTCATTTTTTTTATCCTAGAGTTCCTGGAAGTATTTTTAGATACCTTCTGATTATGACCCTTTTAATTGACACCCTCTTTGACGTTTTTATGTATTTTGATTTATACATGTTCATAAGTACTTGAATGTACATTTTTTTTAGACAATAGGGACGTATAGCATCTCTGAATTTTTAAATAATTTAAAACAATTTTTAGCTATTTTTTTTTTTTTTTTTTTTTTTTTTTTTAAGTGTATGGTTTGCATACTGCTATATATACATACATATATATATATATACATATATATATATATATATATATTACATATACACACACACACATATACAAGTTTTTATATTTATAGGATTTTTTAGAATATGTATATATAAATGCTCTTAAGATTTCACAATATCTATGTTATATCCTAGAAGAAATCCTTCATTTTTTATGAACAATATTGATTATTATATAGACGGTGCAGTTTTTTTAGTTTAGTTATCCTCTGACCCATTGGAGTTGGATAATTAAATCAAGTGTTGAAAAAGTATACAACAGTGGCGTACATTTTATTTCTCATATTTCTGATGAAGTCCTGATCATTTACGGGATGAAAGTGCAATTATTTACCAGTGTGCTCAACTTTTTGTACAATTAATAAATTAACTGTTCTTCGGACTCACTGTGGAATGTATACGGGTGACAGAGCATATCCTTTTGGATTCCTTCTTTTTGGTTATTTGGTTTTCATATTCATTGCCAATTTTTATTTGATTAGTAGCCTGTATAGTAGCAAACCTATAAAACTAGTTTGTAGAATTTTAACCCATAACACAGAAAGGCTTCATACAGTACTAAGATTAAAGCACCATCTAACATCTAGCCTTTACTCTAGACACCACCCAGGTGATCCCTGTAAAACCAAGACTATAAACCATAATAACCCAACCCTACTACAGGTCCTGACAATATGTATTTGTAGTTTTCTAATGTCTCTGTGGCCAGCAAAGTAGATATGGGCATCCTGAGACAATGTTTAATTTGTCTCATGCACTCAGACAACCATTTAATCCTTAAAAGAAACTAATACAGTATGTGAGAGATGTACATAAATAACTTTCTTGGAGGCAAAAATCTCACAAACAAGGTTTTTAAAGACACAAACACTACCATCCTTCACACATACCACTCACAGTACACATAGACCTTCTTATGCTAAGGCACTTAAAAGAAACTTCTCCAAGCCTCAAAGACCTCTTAAGCCCTCAAACTGCAATACCTTCAGCAAGCACACCGCAAAAGCAAAACCTAATACCACACATAAGCCTGCACCCAATGATCCCCCAAGAACAAAGCCAATAAGGCAAGCAAATACTTTATAGGTCCATAGGTGTTTATTAGGCTAATGACCACAAGGACCTTTTTGAGCCTAGCCATCCATCCCAAATCTATGACAAGTTCTGATGCTTTTGATAAGTGTAAGCAGGGGCTTGGGAGATAAAACATTTACAAACAGGGACCTGGGAGATGAACCATTTACAGGCTGCCTGTGTCCATTAGAGACACAGGTGCCAAAACAGGGATGAATTTCCTGTTCCCCATCCAATTGTCCAAATTACACTTGAATTTGGTTAGGGAGAAACTCTGCTTCACATGGATAGGGAGCCTGTTCCAGAGACAGGGTAGTCTCTGAGATACATATCCATTTCTCCAGCAGGTCCTATTTATATTGGAGGCAAGGTTTAAGTCTTTAGAATGGATAATTCTGGTTCCGTTTGTTTCATGGATATGCAGGAGGCCCTTTCAGAGTGGGGCCTGACAATGCCTTGTATGCTAGGCATAGATCTCCCCTCATCAGCCTGTAGGAGACAGAATACAGAGATAGGGCCTTGAGGCAGTCTGCATAGGACATGTTACTTGCGTCCTGTATTCTTTTAGTGAGGAACCTCTGTGGACATTACAATTGTTGGATATGCCTGGTTAGGTATATACCAAAGGGGGCACTGTACTCAATGATAGGTCTGATGAATGCCGAATACAGTGGAACAATGACTTTCTTGGAATTGGATACTATACCTTTGTTTATAAGTTGCGCAACATGGAATGGTATCCTCACTACTACAGACACGTGATGATCAAAGGCTAGATTAGTGTCTATACATATATATATATATATATATATATATATATATATACATATATATATATATATATATATATATATATATATATATATATATATATATATATATATATATATATATATATATATATATAATGGTCAACTCTTAGGGGTGTGTTGTCAATGATAGTTACCAGGGGTAGAGGACTTCCCAAAGGATAACATTATGCATTTCTTGGAATTTAGTTTTAGTACATGGCTCTGACACCAGCTGTTTGTCTGTGTAGCCCTTCCTGGAGAACATACGTGTTGGTATGGGATTCAATGACCGCTCCTAACTTGCAATCATTTTCAGGTTTAGTCAGCCAGGGGCCATTGGCCTTGACTTAAGAGAAGTAAATGCCAAAAATGAGTAGTCCCAGGACAGATCCCTGAAGGACTCCATTTTTGACTGGCCTCTTTGTAGAGGTGGACTCCCCAATTCTAAACTTCGTAGGTCCTGTCTGTGAGCCAGCTGGCTTTCCACTGGCTGACATAAGGGTCTGTGCTTAACCTGTTGAGTTTGTCAACAGTGCCTGAATGGGGTATTGTGTCAAATGCCTTCACCAGGTCAAGGTAGACAGTGTGAACCATTTTGCCTTCATCCACTGCTTTGCTGACCTCAAAGACGTCCACCAGGTTGAGTAGCCATGACCTGCACTTGACTAAACCATATTGAATTGGGTCCAGTGTTTGGAGGTTTACTGTATCAGTATTGGTCATGTCCATGATCATTCTTTCCATGGCTTTGCATATTACACTAGTGAGACATGTGGGTCTGTAGTTTCCAGAGTCTGTAGATGGCACACCTTTGTGCTCCATTCATAAGGTGTGAAGCCTGTTTGGAGGCAACAGTTAAATAGCAATTCTAGAGGGCCTGATAGGTCATGTTTCATGCTATTTAGAAGGCATCCTGGGATATTCTCAAGGCCCATTGATGCAGTGTTCTTAGCCATGGAGAGACCATTAAGGACTTGTTCCCTTGTGATAGCAGGGGGAGTTGTATTGGATGGTATTTCCTGAGGGAAGGTTTCAGGGAAGAGAGGGTAAAGTTGGAGCTGAATTTGTTGGCCAGTAGGTTTGCTATATCTTCTGGCTCAGTATAGGCTGCTCCATTTACAATGAGCTCTGCACACAATTGTTTACGGTCTTTGAGGTTGTAGACATAGCTAAAAAAATACCTTGTGGTTGTCCTTGGCCTGGGAGGCCAAATTTATCTCAAATTTGGCTTTGGTCTACTTTATTTGTCCTCTGAGATGTTTGCTTAGTTTGATGAGAGTGCTTTTATCCTGCTGGATGCTGCACTTCCTAATTTTTGCCATGATTTTCTTACCGTTATACAACCTACTGATTTTGTGATTCCACCAGGGTGGCTTGTTATTTTAAGTTAGTTCTGTAAGTCTTGTTGGTGGGTACAGCTGCCTATATGCAGCTGTTACCATACTTATATAGGGTTTCTGTGAACAGTTTTACATAGGCAGCAGTGGTCTCAGGGTTTGTGTGTGCTTGAAATTTAACCAGGTTATCACTTAAAAGCAGAAAGTTATTGAATATTCCAGGGTTAGCTATGGTTCCAGAGTTTTATTTTTACTTCAAAGGAGACCATTTTTTGGTCTGACCGTACCAGAGAAGGCATTGCACTATGGGGTGCTCATAGGTAGGTACTAGGCTATCTGCCCAAAAGCATTTATAAGCCTAGCTGGAATGTGTTGGCTTTTGCCGCCCCCCCCCCTTAGATTAATTCCCTGTGCCTCTGTCCAGCAGAGCCATTGAAGTGATCCCTGGGGTAAACCTGGTTTCCCATCCACTCGTCAAGGTTTCTCTTGAAGAGGGTTAGCGAAGAGCTCTGCCTAATGTAGATTGGAATCTTGTTCCAGAGCATGGGAAGTCTCTGACAGGAATCTATCCCTCCAGCACATCCTAGTTATTGTTGTGGTGAGGTTTAGATCCCTGGAGCGTGTGGCTCGAGGTGATATGGTTTTCTTTAGGTGAAGCATGTCCATCAATTCTGGGTTGGACATGGCCTTGTATGTCAGGCAGAGATCACCTCTGAGTAGACGGTATGCAACAGAGTACAGCTGGAGTTTCTTCAGTCGAGCTGCATAGGGCATCTGCTTGAGACCAGTGATCCTCTTGGTGAGGAACTTCTGTTGTCTTTCCAGTTATTGCAGGTGTCTTGTAAGGTAATCCCAAATGGGGCATTGTACTCTATGATGGGTCTGATGAGTGTTGCGTAGAGGGGCCCAATTACCTCTTTCGATCTGGATGCAAACCCTTTTGTGATTAGGTGGGCCACATAGAAGGATTTTCTAACCACTTTGGCAATGTGATTATCAAAGGAGAGGTTACTATCTACTTGGGTCCCTAGATCCCTTATTAAGTCTTCCGTATTTAGGGGCCACCAAGTAGTTTGTGGGTACTTTGTTTTTTCCAAAGGGGATGACTATGTACTTTTTGGCATTTAGCTTGAGACCATGGTTTTGACACCAGGTATCTGTCTCAGTGAGACCCTTTTGGAGGATGTCTGTCAGCTGGAGAGTCAGTTATAGCCCCTAGTTTGCAGTAGTCTGCGAACTTGGTGAGCCATAGTCCTCCTGTGCTTGCCTGTACCTCTGAGAAGTATATGCCAAACAGGAGGGGGTCGGACTGAGCCCTGGGGAACACCACTTGTAACAGGTTTAGAGTCAGACCTAGCTCCTACAACTCTTACCATGCAGGTTCTGTTCGTGAGCCAGTTGGCAACCCATCTCATGATGTAGGGAGTTTATGTTCAGACTGGTGAGCTTGTCTAGAATACCTGAGTGGGGAATAGTGTCAAAGGCCTTTGTGAGGTCTAGGCAGGCTGTGTGGACCACCTTTCCCTCATCTATAGCCTTGGTAATGGTCTCAAAGTCGTCCACCAGGTTTAGGAGACGTGCTCTTCCCTTAAAGCCAAACTGGGTTGGGTCCAGTGTTTGGAGGTTTCCAATGTCTCTGTTAATGAGATCCATGATGATGCACTCCATAGCTTAAAAAGCTAGTCAGGCTTAAAGGGCGATAGTTCCTGGGGTCCATTGTCTATCCACCTTTGTGGAGCAGAATAACTGTTGCTATGCGCCACTCTGTGGGCACATAGCCTGTGGAGAGGCTGAGTTTAAACAGTGTGTTTAGGTGAGGGGTTAGTTCATCTTTGATCTCATGTAGGACGCAGCCTGGGACACCGTCCAGTCCCACTGATGCTGTGTTTTTCCCTTTGGAAAGGGTTGTTTTAACCTGAGTGTCTGATTTCAGGGGCACTACATTCTTCTGGTATAGTTTAGGGCCCTTTTGTGGGTGAGAGGGGGGTGAAATTTGCACTGAACCTGTCTGCCAGGACGTTGGCTATATCGGTCGGTTCAGTGTATTTTGTGCCATTCTGCACAAACTCTGAGCAGATCTGAGAATTTCCACTTAGATTCTTGACATAGCTAAAGAATGTCTTGTGGTTATCTTTGTAGTCCATGGCAATTTTTCTTTTGAAGCTAGCCTGGAGTGATTTTATGAGGGAACATAGTTTCTTGCTGATACTGATCAGGGATGTCTTCCCTTCTTGGGATTTTACTCTTTTCTGTACTAGTTTCCTCCTTCTACTGTATAGCTCGTTTATGGCAGGGATCCACCAGACTGGTTGCCTTTTCTTGGAGGTGGGAGTCTTGATTTTGTTTGGGATAGCACAATCCATGCATTCTTGTAGCTGCCCATAGAGTGCATTAGTAAAGGAGTTTGCAGCTTGGACAGCGTTCTCCTTTAGCATGGGGGCTTTGAAACTTCCCACTCGATCTTAAGTAGTGTGAAGTTTGCTTTTGAAAAGTTTTTCATGGTGGTTTTGTTGACCAGGGGTGGTGGTGGAATGTGGGTATCCAGAGTGATTAGTTTATGGTCAGGTCTAACCAGCGAGGGGTTGACCTCTGGTGCGGAACACTGGTTGCCCATGCTGGTGATGACCAGGTCCAATATGTTGTCACCTCTGGTGGGCGTGTTAACCAGTTGTTCCAGGGCATTTGAGTTTATAAATTCTAGGAAATGTTGGGCCAGGGAGATCAAACTTGAGTAGTTCTCCCAGTTAATGTTTGGATAATTGAAATCACCCAATATCAGGGTGTTTGGTAGGACCTTTAGGTTTCCCAGTGTTTCCAGGAATGTGGAGTGGGGGCCCTAAGACATGGTGGGTGATCTGTAGCAAGCTATAATTTGAATAGCAGTTTTGCTCGTTGTTAGTTGCACGTGGATGATCTCTGAAGCATTGTGCTGTGCCACTAACCTGGAGGTGTGGGTATCCTTGATGAATATGGATACTCCCCCGCCTTTTGTATTTTTGTCTGGGTTTTGTGGCTGAAATGTATGGTACAAGTTATAGCCTGGTAGTGCTGGGGTGCTCCCTGGAGCCTTAAGCCAGGTTTTTGTTACAGCACATATATCAATTTTCTCCATACTGAGGAGTGTCTCAAGTGTGTACATTTTGAGGTTTAGACTGGCATTGAGCAGCATTACCCTCAGTTTTTTGTTACTTGTGCTATTTACGGTGGTGAGTTTGTCTTTTGAGCCTTGCCTAAAAAAGGCACTATAGGGGTGGCAAGAGCCTTGGCCAGTATTCGAAAGCCTAAGGGTGACAGGTGCAAGCAGTCTCTAGCAAAGCAGCATGGCTTGTCGAGCATGTCATCCCAGGCTGAACAGACACTGGATCCCCTTTGAATGACACCAGAAGCTTAGCCAGTTGTTGAAATTGATAATTGTTTTCTCTATACCGTACCATTCTTGGTGAGGTCAGGATGCTACTCAGGGTCAGGGTCATACCAGCCTGGGCTACATGATCAGCGAGCTCCTCCCTGTCTCTTTTCATGTAGTCCAGGGAGGTACGGCTCAGGTCATTCACACTAACATGGACAATGACAGTCATATTTGTACTTGTTCTGGAGTGACCAGAGTGCTTGTGTTATGTGACGGATCCTGGCACCCGACAGGCAACTAAAAGTAACCTTCTCCTTGCTCAGCCTATTGAGTGGGATGTCAGTGTGCCTGACTATAGAGTCACCTATTAGTAGTGTGTTGGGTATGTTATTTTGCCTTAAGGGCTGTGATTGTGTGACACTGTTTTTGTGAAGTATGCATTTCATGGTTTGTGTTGGGGGGTGGAGGACACTTGGATGTCTGCTTTGGAAGTCTCTGTTGCTTTTGCAGATTTTTATTTAGAGCTTCCGAGTATGTTTTTGTGTATTTGTGTGTGTTTTTTGCCAGTGCTGGTTTCATAGGTCTATGTGAGACTGGTGGTGTGATTCATGTAATTCCCTTCTCCTCTTGACTGCTTGGTCCAGTCTTGGGTTGAGAGAGCTTAGCGTCCAGTTTGACTGCATTATTGCATCTCTCGCATGTATTAGTGTTTGGTGGAAGGAGGAAAGGGTTGACTGTGTACATGAGGCAATTGTAACATTGCCTCAAAATGCCCAGATTCACCAGTTGGACTGGATAGTACACCTGAAACTGTCCTTTGGACATGCCTGGATAGGTAAAGTGAACTGTTTTACTGATTGGCTGGTAAGGTCGAATAGAGAGCCTTGTCCTGCTCTACAGTATAGGTGGGTCTAGTGCCAAGGTTTATTAGTGCTTGCTATGCGTTTTGGGCAAGTGCAGGGATGAGAAGTGAATGATTTCAGTGCTTAAGTTGATAGTTTGTCTAGTTCCAAGGAAAAAATTGAAAAGTAGACTTTGTGGAGCTGGGAATACTTATATCCTAGCTAACTGGTGCTGCCCGGCATGTAAAACCACGCAAATGTGGGTTTTATAACAGGAAAATGAAAGATGAAAATTAGCCCAAAATGGCCAATAAACTACTAATTACTGGGCTGAAACCACTCCTCCAGGGTCAGATAGGCTGTTCAAATCTCCCTGTCTCACAGTGAACAGAGAAACTTCCTTCTATCCAAGTAAGGTATGGGCAAACACAGAAACTTGTAACACAGCCCTGAGTTCAGCACTAACCTGAAAACTGGACTAAACTAGCTTAGAAAGGCGGGAAAGCAAGTATATTTTTTTTTTCAGAAAATAAAGCAGATACAATCAAAAAAACATTTTAAATGCACAGAAATGGCCATCACAGTTGTGTGTAACCTACAACGGTTAAACCGGTAATCTAAACACAAAAAACAACTTTGTTAAAGTGCACGCAGTAAAATAAGTACAATATGTAGCTGAAACAAGCTTTTTAAAATCACAAAAACTCTAGAAAATTGGTGTTTTAGGCGAATTAGCTAAAGGCAGCAAGAAAATGCAGAAAAATGATACTTAATCACTCCAAAGTCTCTCTTTGTCTCTTTGCTGCTGTAGAACTCTGCAGGGCACCAGGCAGGAGCTTGCTGAGCTGTATACTAGCACAAAAACCTTGCAAATGCGGGTTTTATAGCAGGGAAATGAAAGAGATAGAAATTAGCCCAAAATGGCCAATAAACTACTAATTTCTGGGCTGATGTGCAGCACTCTCTCATATTAGTGAGGACCAGATGCAATATGGTTGCACCCCCTGGCTGGTGTACTGACAACCTGGTCCAGGGAGTTTATGTTTACAAAATCCAGGAATTCCTGTGTATGTACATTTGGTGTCATAGGATTTCCAGTTAATAGTGGGGTAATTAAAGTTGCCCAGCATTTTCTGACTTCAACAACACAAACATCCTGAACCAAATATTGCATTCTCTAACCAGAGGATTGAACATAATGGAGTTAGTACTCACCAATATGGGATAGAGTTGCAGCCTCCTTCCAGTGTCACATCCTCATTGGTGAAGTCAGACCACAAGCTCTTTCTTTCAAAATAAAATTCAACCTGGAAAACCCAACTAAATGCGCAACAGGTAGAAACTATAGTAAAGTAAACTACATCCTATTAAGTAACAGTTTGTCAAAATTCACGGCTCTCCCAAACCCAGATTCCCAAACCCAGAGAACACAGCTACTTGTGCAGAATTATTTGCAGAAACCCTGTACTAACATGTAAATAGCTGCACTGAGGCTGCCATACATACCAGAAGTAAGCCCAGATTCAACACCAAAACCACACTACACTGGTGGACTCCTTACCTTAAGGGACTATATAACAAAAGAGGCTATATAACAAAAGAAAAGAAAGAGTTATGATGAAAATCAGAAAGAGCAATGCTCATGGAAACAAGAGCTCTCTGATTCAACTAAGTAAGAAACTCAGATTTCTAATGAAGTCCAGCAGGGCCAATTACAAGGTCAGGATAGCCTCCCAGGCCAAAGACAATCACAAGGCCTTCTTCAGCTACATCAGGAATTTAAAAGGTAATATTCAACAGTATGCAGAACTGGTGGTAAATGGTACTACCTTCACACGGCAAATCTGCTAGATGATGCATTTAATTCTAACTTCATCCCCCACTACCCCTGTGAAATCCCTCCTAGCATACCCCCAACTATCAACAGGGAGTAGGTCCTGCAGACTTCCAAAATGGCTACTCATTGAGTAACAGCTCAACTCTAGCTCTCCCAGTGTGAAAACTGGAACTTAACAGAGAAAGCCAGTAAACATCTGTGTCTATGGGTAAATTTCAGTAACTGGCTAAGTGTACTGTCTGGATGCCAGCAAAAAAGAAATACAGAGCACCTGGAAAAAAAATCAGCTACAAAAAGTGAAGAAGAAACACTAACTGAGGAAAGTTCTGCAGCTGTTCAGCAAAAAGCAATACAACCTCAAGACATGACTTCCGTTACCTACAGGAGAAAGAAAAACTACACACAGACATGGTTAAAATAAATGAAACACTGATGGAATATTTTCAAGCAAACAACAAAAGGCTGGAAAAATGGAAGAAGCTTTAAACAGACATTCAGATGAGGTGATAAAGCTGCAAAAATCAGAGGCTGAAATGAATAAAAAGCTTGATGAATACGAGACTGCTCAGGAAGAATTGTTTCAAAAATAACAGGACAGAGCATGTCGGGAAAACTTGAGATCTTCAGCTATAGACAGGCTGGAAGGAACAGACTGCATTAATTTTATGAAAGCACAAATAAGCAAATGGACTGGTATTCTACAACAGGAGTTTAGTTGAAAGTGCACATCATGTGTATGCTTCAAACCAGACCATGAGAAAGCAACCTATACCTTTAATAGTAAAGATACAATTGTACCAGCAGGATGAGTTGATTCTGACAAAATTGTGGCAGAAGGACAAAATACTAAAAGTGGGAGATAGCAGTGTGTTTGTGGAGAATGATTACTTATTGTGCACCAGGCAGAAGAGGAGTAAATTCATTCCACTTTTCAGGGAATGTCGAGACGCATGTATGAGATTCACACTGCTGTACCTAGCTGTCTTCAAGGTATTCTTATCTAGAGGGACAAAAATGTTTTTTGATGAAGTACATGCCAAGGGGGAAATACAAAAGTTTGTCCATCAAAAAGTGGGCTGTGAAACAGAAGGAAGTTCTGCTTCTTGTTCTTCTGGTAATAACTGCCACAGAGAGAATGTACCTGTGAAACCTTTTCCACTGTTTTAAAGGACCTGAACGCAAACTCGCTACCACTCGTAACAATGTTGCCAACAGCAAATTATGTAAATCCAACACCACGATATAGAAAAATCAAATTTAATATAAAAAGGTTAAGCACTTTCACTCGCAAACAGCGAGCTTCATCAGAACAATGATACAGCAAGCAACAAACATTTAAATAACCAATTTTTGGTGCCAAAAAATCTTAAAGCTGTACACATTAAATATCTTACCTATCCACGTTTATATTCATTAAATTTACTATTATAATAAAAATGCATGAAATATATATTATGTTTCAATACCATTGAATTAACTATTTCATACACTCTAATAAGTTAAAAAACGTAAAATGTGTGATTATAAAAAAATAAATTCTCTATAGTGAATACTTTAACTGTCCAACTCCAGTATGTCAGGTTTCATGACTCTTATTTTGTGATTAGATCTTAATTCATCCAAAATTTTAATTTCTTCATTTGATAAATTATTCTTAACTTTTTTTCTTCCTAATTTTATTGTTGAACTGATAAATTTCAGTAGTGACTATTTTGCCGTACATCTGAACATTAACATTATTTACAGGTATAAAGCTACTTTTCTTTTTAAATATTTCCTGTTTGATATCCATAGAATTCTTATTTTTAAACATAAGTGCTAAATTTAATTTCCTGACATATTGCTTAAACTCACTTAAACAATCCACTACCCTGAACTGGGTAGTGGGTACAAATTTCATCCCCTTAGAAAATAAGCAAAAGTGGGCTTTTTCCAAGTGTATGTCACTGTAATTAAATATATTAAAATTTATATACTGACTTAGTACCCCATTTTGTACAACTGAATCTCCCTTCGTCTCAAAGACATTTGAATTAACATTATCTAATATGTTCTCTGCCACCTGCTTGGTGGTTGAAAATTCTTCTTCTTCCATTTCCCCCTTTTTGTCCACTTGTTGGAATTCCCATTTTGATATGACTGGTGAAATTTTTCATCATCTATTACTTGGGAATATATGTTTGTATTCCCTTCAAAGTCTTTATCATTCTGCCCCCCCCCCCCATTTGTATGTGTCTAATCTTTTATATTGTTCTATATCCCTGAATAACTTCTTATTTTTTCTGTCAAACGCCTTTTTTGCTCTAGTTTCAGCTATCTCAAATTGCTTAAAATATAGTTTGTCCCACTGAGGAAATGCTAAATCTTATAAAATTAAGTCATTAATTTTTTCAACCTCACAAATTAATTTACATAACTTCATATCATTGTATTTCATCAATAACTTCATAAATTCCATTCCAAATGAATCAAATAATAAATTAAAATCATGTTTCACTTCCTTGGTAATTTCTATACCCATAGGAGTTTTATAAAATCTCAGCCCCATAGGAACTATTTTCAAAGACATACAATGTGTTAAATATGCATTGTCCAATTTCACAGCATTGATCATATTCAATTTTATACCAAACGTAAAAATAATGTCTTTCAAAGTTCCATTAACCTTAATACCTTGGATATCAAACAGGAAATATTTAAAAAGAAAAGTAGCTTTATACCTGTAAATAATGTTAATGTTCAGATGCAAGACAAAATGGTCACTAGGGAAATTTATCAGTTCAACAATAAAATTAGGAAGAAAAAAGTTAAGAATAATTTATCAAATGAAGAAATTAAAATTTTGGATGAATTAAGATCTAATCACAAAATAAGAGTCATGAAACCTGACAAAGGTGGAGGGATCGTGATATATGATTCTATAGCATATAGTTCCATTATGCATGAAATCTCACACAGTTCAGGTAATTACACAGTGGCCTCTATGAATGAGGCTCATATTGCATACAGAAGAATTGACATGTATTTAGAAGAATATTTATTAGAGAATAGGATAACTGAAGAAATATATAAATTTATGGTAGTTGAACACCCAGTTATGGCAACCATAGCAGGAATACCCAAGGTTCATAAGAATTTAGCAGACCCCCCTTTCAGACCTATAATATCGGGAAGTAAATCAAAGACATTTCCCTTGGGTGTGGTAATAGACACTATACTTAAACCAATATATGCTGAAATTAAACATTTAGCAAAGGATTCATGGGAGTTTTTGATGAACTTCCTGGTGAATTTAGAAAGGGAAGGGTTATTGTTTAAGTCTATTGATGTGATCGATTTGTTCACATGTATTCCACTTGTTCAAGGAATAGAGGCCTTTACTAATAGTATAAGAAAGCATACTAAACATAGTTGGGATAGGACTTGCCTAATTGTTGAATTAATGAGTTTAGTACTTGAAAACAACTTCATTTATTATGAAGGAGAGATATTCAGACAGACTAAAGGTGTAGCTATGGGGGCAGCACGTGCCCCCATCTACGCCAAATTGGTAATGTTTGATTGGGAGGAGGAAAAAAAAATCTTTAAAAGTGAACATATAGCTAATATAAAATAATATTCACGATTCCTGGATGATATTTACATCTTATGGAAGGGGGACTTTTTTTACATTTTGTAGATTATCTTAGTAGTAGTGATTTTTTAAAATTCACCACTGAATACAACTATACACGTGTGGCCTATTTAGATACGTACATTACCAGTGAGGGTAACAGTTTCAAATCCAATATTCATAGAAAAGTTATGTTCACTAATTCTTATTTGGATTTTTATAGCAATCATCCAAGAAAATTGAAATATAACATTTATAAGGGGCAGTGTATTAGAGCGATAAAAATGACATCAAATTACACTGATATGTTAGATGAGGTAAAATACATTAATAATTTATTTAAGGAACGTGGTTATGATTATGACATGATGGAGAATGTTAATTCATATAGTGAATGGGGGAAGAAATATATACCCCTATTGGGTTTGAATAAGAAACAAAGCTTGGAACTGAAACAAAAATATCAAAAAGAAAGAGAAAGAAATAAATATATATAATAGAGCTTGTATTGTTGAATTTGGCCCCTATAGCAATCAAATTAAAGCCATTATGAATAGGAATTGGCACATTTTTTTAACAGATCAAGAAATAACTGATATTTTAGGATCCAAACCTTCTTTTGTATATAAAATGGGTAGTAATTTAAAAGAACTACTTGAACATGGTATAAAAGATATGAGGAAGGATCTTGGACACACTGTCAAATGCGGAGCATGCCATCAATGTTTTGTGATAAATGAGGAGAAATATATTATTTTGAACAATATCAATAAAACTAAAATTAATTTCAAACATGGTAATTGTAATACCAGTATGCTCGTTTACCTTGCTAAATGTATGTCATGCCCATCCTATTATATAGGAAAGACTGAGAGAAAATTAAAAAAAAAGAATTTATTCACATTTGTATAGTATTAGGACCAAGGACACAAAAATCGCACTTTACAAGCATATAATGAATCAGGGTGATGAACATTGTTTTAAATTTGGTATACTACAAATTGTTACAAGATTGGTGGCATCGCACGATGCATCGGAATCCATCCAGGTGCAATTAACCATAGGCAAGACTGCTCTGCAATTTGTAGCATGTTACAGGCCACCCTCGCAAACTCAGGAACCTCATATGGCCTTCCTGAAAACACTGGAGGGGATAAATGCATCTCCGAACACCATCATACTAGGTGACTTCAACTACCCTAATATAGACTGGGAACACTACTCAAGCCCAAACACTCTAGCCCAAAAGTTCCTGGAATTCATAAACTCAAATGCCATGGAACAACTAGTCACCATCCCCACAAGAGGAGAAAACATACTTGATCTCATCATCACAAACATGGGAACACAATGTTCAACGCCGAAAGTATACCCCTCACTGGTGAGATCTGATCACAAACTAATCTCGCTGGAGGTCCTCATCCCGCCCCCACCCGAAATGAAAAAGACCACAGTAAAGAACTTCTCGAAAGCCGACTTCACACTTCTAAAGACTAGTGCGGTCTCCTTTACGGCCCCTGAGCCGGTGGTTAACATTACTCAAACTGCTGAATCACTTACAAATGCCTTCTACCAGCAACTGCAGGGCTGCATGGATCAGGCAATCCCAAGCAAAACAAAGACTCTTTGTACCAAAGGCAAGCGTCCAGTCTGGTGGACCCCAGCCATAAACAAACTCTACAACAAAAGGAGAAAGCTACTACAAGATGGAGCAAAATCCTTAAAAGGTAAGACACCGCTGATCACTACAAGTAAAAAGCTAAGAGCTCTCATAAAATCATCCTAAAGACAACCATAAGGCATTCTTTAGCTATGTCAGAAACCTAGGAGGAAACTCCCAGATATGCCCAGAATTAGTTCAAAATGATGTGAAGATTACTGATCCTACAGACATTGCCAACATACTGGCTGACAGGTTCAGTGCAAACTTCTCCCCCCCCCTAAAGGAGAGATATCTATACCAAATGATTGTAGCCCCCCAAACATCTCTAACGCCCAGGTGAGAACTGCTCTCTCCAAGGCAAAGAACACAGCATCCATGAGACCTGATGGTGTCCCCGGCTGTGTGCTCCATGAACTCAATGAGGAATTAAACCCACAGTTAGGACAGCTGTTTAATCTTAGTCTCACCTCCGGATATGTACCCAGGGAGTGGCGCACAGCGACTGTGGTCCCACTCCACAAAGGCGGTGCCTCCACAGACCCTGGAAATTACCATCCCATTAGCTTGACAAGCCTTATCTGCAAAGCCATGGAGAGGATCATAATGGATCTCATAAATAAAGACATAGGGAACTTGCAGACTTTGGATCCAACCCAGTTTGGCTTTGTCAAAGGCAGATCATGCCTTTTAAACTTGGTTGACTTTTTCGAAACAGTCACCAAGGCCATTGACGAGGGAAAGGCAGTCCATACAGCCTACCTAGACCTGGCGAAGGCTTTTGATACAATACCTCACTTGGGTATCATTGAAAAACTCATCAACTTAAATGTAAACCCATACATTACAAGATGGGTTGCAAACTGGCTGAGTGACAGAACCCACAGGGTCAGAGTTGCTGGCGCCATGTCAGACTCAAAGCCTGTCACAAGTGGTGTCCCACAGGGCTCAGTCCTGGGCCCACTCTTGTTTGGCATCTACTTTTCTGAAGTACAAGCAAACACAGGAGGGTTATGGCTGACAAAGTTTGCAGATGACTGCAAACTGGGCCGTAGTTGAAAACACATCCGACACAGATATCCTTCAGAAGGGTCTCACAGAAACGGATAACTGGTGCCAGAGCCATGGCCTAAAGTTAAATGCCAAGAAATGCATAGTCATACCCTTCAGGAAAAATAAGGTTACCCTAGCTACCATATAGGTGGCAATCCCCTGAACACAGAAGAAGTTATTAGGGACCTGGGAACCCAGGTTGACAGTAGCCTTTCATTTGACACTCATATTGCTAAAGTAGTTAGGAAGACCTTCTACATTGCCCACCTTATCATGAAGGGATTCACATCTAGATCAAGGGAAGTCATAGTCTCCCTATACTCATCACTCATCAGACCAATGATAGAGTACAATGCCCCATTCGGAATGTATCTGACCAGACACTTGCAGCAGCTGGAGAGGCCACAAAAGTTCCTCACCAAAAGGATAAAGGGTCTCAAAAATCTGTCTTATGCTGCCCGACTGAAAGAACTCCAGTTATATTCAGTTGCTTACCGCTTGCTCAGAGGTGACCTATGCCTGACATACAAGGCCATGTCAAACCCAGATTTGATGAACATGCTTCATCTCAAAAAATCTAGATCCCTCAGAGCCACAAGGGCGGGAGACTTAAACCTCGACACTGTTATTAATAGGACGGGCTGGAGGGATAGATTCATCACCCAAAGACTCCCTATGCTGTGGAACAAAATCCAGGTTTATGTGAGGCAGAGCACCTCGCTGGCCTTGTTCAAGAGGAATCTTGACCAATGGATGGGAGATCGCAGATACACCCCAGGGGTTACCTCAGTGTCACTGCTCGACAGAGGCACAGCAAAATAATGGGCATAGTTTCTCCAAACTAAAGGGGTGGCGTAAGCCACAAAACTATGGGCTAGGCTTATAAATGCCCTCGGGCAGATAGCCTAGTATGAACCTATGAATCCCAGAGGTGGTAACATCAAGAAATTTTTAGCCTATAGAGAGTTTTGGTGGCAATTGTTAACTGATGCTATGATGCCACCAGGACTAAATGAATTTATTTCTGTCAAACCCATACTGGAGTTAGACAGTTAAAGTATTCACTATAGAGAATTTATTTATTTTTTTATAATCACACATTTTACGTTTTTTAACTTAGAGTGTATGAAATAGTTAATTCAATGGTATTGAAACGTAATATGTATTTCATGCATTTTTATTATAATAGTGAATTTAATGAATATAAACGTGGATAGGTAAGATATTTAATGTGTACAGCTTTAAGATTTTTTGACGCCAAAAATTGGTTATTTAAATGTTTGTTACTTGCTGTATTATTGTTCTGATGAAGCTCGCTGTTTGCGAGTGAAAGCGCTTAACCTTTTTATATTAAATTTGATTTTTCTATATCGTGGTGTTGGATTTACATAATTTGCTGTTGGCAACATTGTTACGAGTGGTAGCGAGTTTGAGTTCAGGTCTCGCTGGTTTAACTTTTTATTACTTGTTCTGAACGCTAGTTTCAGAGACCGTTTTAAAGGAAAATGTTGGAAAGAAGGGACCACAAGAGATGACTAGAAGAATTGAAAGTACATTAAAAATGAAGCAGACACTGGATCTGGGAGATGGAGAACAATAATGAAACCAGTAAATACAATGAACTGATCACTTTTGTGAAATAGGAGAACAAGAAAATTTGGAAATATTCTACTTTTTCAGAATTTGTTGGACTTGTGGGGGATACTCTACTTCATGTCATGAATGTTTGGAAAAAAATGCTTTGGGGAGTGGAATAAAGGGGAGAAAGTTAAGTGTAAGTAAAGAAAACATTACTTTTTCTTAATAGTACTATTTTGTGGTGTATGGTTTTATTTGCATGCTATAAAGTAATGTTTTCTCAGTTATCTAAGTGCAATCAGGATTGTAAAATATGCTGTTCTTTTTTTCTCTTTTCTCTTTCTCCTTTCCCTCTTTATTCTTGTTCAGTTTTAAAAAATGTAGGCACTGCAATGTAAAAAGGAAAGCCTGGTTGAAAGAGCATGACAAAAAAAAAAATAATGTACTTTTTCTTATTCTTGCATGGGGGAATGACTAGATTAAGGACCTTAGATTGATTTAGTAACATGTTTTTAGAGAAAGCAAATATATGAAAAATAAATATTGAATGTTATGATATCCAGCTAATATCCCACTGGCCTGCCAACAATAAAGTGACGTCCACCACTTAAAACTCGGGTCAGTAATTAAGGAGACTCAATCCTCACCACTGACACCAGTATGGGAGCATCATGGAAAACATCAGAACACAGAGCACACGAGTAAAATTCCACTATTTTCCTTAAGAGCAAAACAGGAACACTCTCTATTTTCCTGGGACTGGACTATGTATATATCTCTGTCCACCCCAAATGCAATTCCTTATCATACATTTCAGAGAAATGTGTTCCCATTTAAGACCTCTGACTCACTCACACACAAAATTTAAATCTCATACACACAAACATTTATGGGAAGCCTGACAGATTTCCAGCTGTGTCCCCTCCCCAATACAAATGGTAAATGCTGCCACCAGAGTCAGACAGGTTTACATACCCTTATGAGGATCAGTTTTTGAAAATTAAATATCAAAATAAATGATAGCTATGACCCAGACACAGTCAGGCATTCAAAGTGACCTAGGGAGTATCAAACAGGTATAAGCACTCTCTAGTCTCTAAAGAGCACGGATTGTCCAGTCACAATGTAAACTATTGAAAAAAAAAGCATTTAATAGGTAAAATGATTACAAGAATGTAAATCAATAACTTTCAATAAAAACCAGAATTCAAACACCAGAAATATAAAATAAACTGTAGAAGTCTATCATGTTGGAAAAACTATCCAAATAACTAAACTTTCCTAATCTAACTAGAGAATACTACCCCTGACCTAATCTAAAACATAACAGGAAGGCAAAGGTAGATTTGCAGTTTCTGGCGAGTCCTTTTTCCTGGGTATGCACTGCACAACACTAACTGATTAAGTCTCAACTGTCTCAACTGTCTTATTTTAAAAAATAACAGTAAGCCGTTTTAAAAAAAAGTTACTTGGACAGCTGATTGATAGGAAAGAATCATCTAGCAGCCAGGAACATTCTAATAACATCACCTACTGTTCATAGGCAAGTAATAGGCTGTTGGCCCTAGGGCCTATACAAGCCTAGCCAAATGAGGTTCCCTGGCTTTTGCCACCCAAGAAAATTATTTTCTTGTGCCTCTGTCGAGCAGAGCCACAGCAGTGATCCCCAAGGCGAATTTCCTATTTCCCATCCAATTGTCAAGGTTTCTCTTAAATAGGGATAATGAGGAGCTTTGCTCGACATAAATGGGCAGCCTATTCCAGAGCAAGGGAACTCTCTGGGACAGGAATCTATCCCTCCAGCATGTTCTGTTTATTGTGGTGACAAGGTTTAGGTCCCTGGAGCATGTGGCTCAGAGAGATTGGGATTTCTTTTAAGTGTAGCATGTCCATCAGGTCTGGGTTAGACATGGCTTTGTACGTTAGGCAGAGGTTGCCTCAGAGTAGGCAATATGCGGCAGAGTAGAGCTGGAGTTTTTTTGAGACCGTCAGCATATCGCATCTGTCTGAGGCCAGTAATCCTCTTGGTGAGTGAGGTATTTCTGTGGCCTTTCTAGCGGTTGCAGATGTCTTTCGAGGTATATACCAAATGGGGTGTTGTACTCTAGGATGGCTCTAATAAGGAATGAGTAGAAAGGAATGATGATTTCGCTTTTTCTGGAGGAGAACCCCTTTGAGATGAGGTGTGCCACATAGGATTTCCTAACTACTGTGGTGACATGACTGTCAAAGGAGAGACTGATATCCACCTGTGTCCCCCAAGGTCTCATCACACTTGGTGTTTAGTAGGCTACCACCTATGTGGTAGTTCACAGGTGTGGTATTCTTCCCAAAGGGGATGACAATGCACTTCTTGGCATTGAGCTTTAAGCTATACACCAAGCATCAGTCTCAGTGAGGCCTCTTTGTAGAATGTCCACATGCTTGGGTGAATCGATTATGGTTCCTAGTTTGCAGTCATCTGCGAATTTTGTTAGCCAGAGACATCCTGTATTAGCCTGAACTTCAGAGAAGTAAATACCAAACAGGAGAAGACCCAGGACCGAACCCTATGTTACTCCGCTTGTCACTGGTTTGAAGTCAGATTTTGAGTCTACTTTCACTGTGTGGGTTCCGTCAGTGAGCCAAGTTGGCCACCCATCTTGTGACATAGGGATTTATGCCTAGTCCAGTGAGTTTATCTATAATGCCAGAGTGGGGGGGGGGGTGGATAGGCTGTGTGTACTACCTTACCCTCATCTACAGCTCTGGTGACTGCTTCGAAGTCAATTAGGTTTACGAGGCATGCTCTACCTTTTACAAACCCAAACTGAGTGGGGTCCAGAGTTTGGAGGTTACCTATGTCTTTGCTTATAAGCTCTAGGATGATGAGTTTCATGGCCTAGCAGACCAGGCTCATCAGGCTGTTGGGGCGGTAGTTCCCGGGGGTCTGTGGTGGCACCCCCTTTGTGGAGTGGGATAACTGTCGCTGTGCACCATTCCATAGGCACAAAGCCTGAAGTACGGCTATGGTTGAATATGGTACTTAGGTGGGGTGCCAGTCCATTCTGTAGTTCGTGCAGTACGCAGCTTGGTATGTTGTCCGGTCCCCTGAATTTTGTTTTCTTGGCTTTGGAGAGTGTGGTCTCTACCTGTGCGGCCATGATTTCAGGGGCTTTGCTATCATCTGATATGGGGATGGGCCCTTTGGGGGGTGAAGTTAGCACTGAACCTGTCTGCTAGGATGTTGGCAAGATCAGTTGGGTCAGTAAATGTAGTGCCATTGTGCTGTAGTTCAGACCAGATCTGAGTGTTGCCATTGAGATTCTTGACATAGCTGTAGAAGGCTTTGTGGTTGTCTTTAGAATCCATGGCAATTTTATTTTTGTAATTAGCTTTGGAAATTTTTATGAGGAATCTCAGCTTCTTGCTGATGCTGACTGGGGAGTTCCTGCAGTCCTGGGATTTTACTCTTTTTTGCAACAGTTTCTTCCTTCTGTTGTAGAGCTCGTTTATGACAGAGGCCAGCAGATTGGCTTCCTTTTTCTGGAGGATAGCATTTTGATTCTGTTGGGGATGGCACGGTCCATGCACTTATACAGTGCATTTGTATAGGATTCAGCAGTCGTGCCATTATTGTTCATCTGTGTGGGTGCAATGAAGTTTGCCACTTCTGACTTAAAAAGCATGAAGTTGGCTTTGGAGAAGTTTTTTTTACGGTGGTTTCCTTAAGGCGGAGGGGGGGACGGGATATGGATGTCTAGGGTGATTAGCTTATGGTCAGAGTTTACCACTGGTGTGGGGCATCTGTTACCCATACTGGTAATGGCCAGGTCCAGGATATTGCTACCCCTGGTAGGGATATGGACAAGCTGGTCCAGGAAGCTGGAATTGATGAATTCCAGAAAATGTTGGGCAAATGAGTTAGTACACGAGTAGTTTTCTCCAGTTGGAGGGGATGGTTGATATCTCCCAAAATTAGGGTATTGGGCTGTACCTTGATATTGTATAGTATAATCGAGAAACATGGAGTAGGCATCCTGTGGCATGGCAGAAAATCTGTAACACGCTACAGCCTGAATTGCAGTCTTGCCCAGTGTCAATTGTACTTGGATAATTTCAGAGGCATTATGTTGAGCAACTAGCCTGGAGGTGTGGATATCCTTTATGAATATGGATACGCCTTTCTCCTTTAGTATTTTGGTCCAGGTTAGGTGGCTGAAAAGTGGGTTAAGAATTGTAGCCTGGTAATGCAGGGGTGCTCTCTGGAGCCTTAAACCAGGTCTCTGTCACTGCACAGATGTCAATGTTCTCCATCTTAAGGAGAGCCTTGAGTGTGTGTGCATTTTGAGGTTTAACCTAGCATGGAGTAGCATTAACCTTAGATTTTGCTCATGTCTACTGTGGTGGTGCATTTAATATTTGAACATTGCCTAAAATGGCACTATAGGGGTGGCATGAGCCTTAGCCAGCATCTGGAATCCCAGTGGCAACAGGTGTAGGCCATCTCTGGAAAAGCATCATGGCCTGTCGATCATGTCATCTCAGGTAGACAGATACTGGATCCCTTTTGAATGATACCAGAAGTTTAGCCAATTGCTGAAGTCAATCATTTTTGTCCTTGTACTGTGGTATCATTCTGGGCAATGGCAGGATGCTACTCGGGGCTAGTGTCATACCTGCCTGGGCCACATGGTCAGAGAGCTCCTCCAGGTCTCTTCTTATGTAGTCCAGGAAGATACATCTCAGGTCATTCACTCCAACATGGACAATGACAGAGTCATACTTGTTGTGGAGTGACCAGAGTGCGTGCGTTACATGTTGGATCCTTGCACCCAACAGGCAGCTGACCGTAACTTTCTCCTTGTTTAGCCTGGTGAGAGGGACATCAGTGTGCCTGACTATAGAGTTGCCAATGACTAGTGTCAGGTATGTTGTTTTGCCTTATGGGCTGAAGATGAGTGGCACACCGATTTTGTGGACTGTGTCTCATTTGGGTAGTGTTGGGGGGTGGTGGTTGCTTGCATTTCAGCTTTGGAGGTATGTGTTTGGGCAGATTTATATTGAGGGCCACCGTGAATGTAGGTGTGTTTTGTGTTACCATGTGTGGGTTTGGGTGGTGCAGGTTTTGATGATATATGTGTTGAGTGCGGTGTGGTGTTAACCTTCTCCTCGATTGTCTAGTCCAGTCTTGGCTTTAGAGAGCTTGGCTTCCAGTTTGGCTATATAAATGCATCTCTCACAGGTTGTAGTGTTGGGTGGTAGGAGGAGAGGGTTGTCCGTGTCCATGAGGCAAGTGCTATATTGTCCAAAGATGCCCAGATTCATCAGGTGGACATGAGAAAACATCAGGAGCTGACCCTTGGACATGTCTGGTTAGTGCTTATTTAAGTACTGGGAGCCAATTTACTCTTGATTAGTGAGGAAATTTGAGTGCTGCAGTAATTTGAAGATTTAGTGCTTGCAGCGAGATTTGGACAAGTGCTGAGCACAAGGAACACTGAGTGCTAAAACTAGAAGACTGGCTAGTTCTAAGGGAAAATCTGAAGAGCAGACTTTCTGGCACTGGGAATAGTTTAACTGCAGTTAAACACTGCTGCACAATGTTGCTGCACAATGTTCAAAACTGTGCAAAACACAGGTTTTTAAACAGAAAGATGAAAGGAATAAAAATAGCCCAAAACGGCCAATAAAACTACAGATTCCGAGCTAAAACTACTCCTCCAGGTGACAGGCTGTTTCAAAGCTCACCACACTCACTGATGAGCAGAGAAGCTTAGAAAGGTCTGGGCAACACAGAACTTACAAACAGCCCAGAATTCAGCCAGGTCTGAAAACCAAACCCTACTAGCTCTAGAATGGCGGGAAACTAAGCACAGAGATATTTTTTTGTTTGTTTCAAAAGTTAAAGCAGATACAAGAATAAAAACTTTTAAAGCAGAAAAAGGCTACTGCACTTGAGTGTGTAGCCCTTTACAATTAAACAGATGAAAAAACAATTTAAAATGATCAATTAACGTGCAACAGTATAAGAATTCAAAAAAACAGTTCAAATAAATAGCAAAGTTAATAAAAATTGTTGGAATAATCCGGCTAGCAAAAATAAGCAATAACAAGCAAAAAGTACAGTTGTGTACACCTACCATAAATGTAGATGTTAGAGTGTCTTCACTGTTGCAGTCATAACTGTAGGGTGCTCCTGCCGGCAGGCAGCCTGAGGTCAGCCAGAATCCCAAAGTCTGGGTCCGCTTTGGTACATAGCCCATCTTCTCCAGCCTTTCTTGCCCTAGATGTCAGAAGTCCCCAACAAGACAAAAATGAATCCAACAAGGAAACACAAATACACCACAAAAAAGGAAAAGGGAGAAAAAGAGGGATAGGAGGTGACTGCAACAGTGAAGACACTCGAACATCTACATTTATGGTAGGTTTACACAACTGTACTATGTTCTGTTTCACTGTTGCAGTCATAACTGTAGGGTGGACTCCCAAAGCAGTGTAAAAGGGGAGGAGGCTTTAGATAGAAGGGGAGGCAAGAATACCCTGCAAGACAGCAGAGGCAAAGCCTGCCCTGGTCTTAGAAAACAGGGGGAGATTGTAGTGCTTGGAAAAAGTATGCACAGAACTCCAAGTGGCAGCTTCCAAGATATCCTTGGTAGGTACTCCTCTGAGGAAAGCTGTAGAAGTGGCAGCTGCTCTAGTAGAATGACTTCTAATGGTACCTGGAAACTGTTTTCCATGATGAGTGTAACAAAATCTGATTCCATAAGCAATCCATTTGGAAATAGTTTGTTTAGAAATAGGCTTTCCAAGAGAACTGGAGGCAAAAGAAACAATTTATTAGACTTTCTGAACTCTTTAGTCTTGTCCAGGTAAAATCGTAACCGTCTGTGTACATCTAATGAATGCAAAATCCTTTCCCCTTTATTTTGAGGATTTGGAAAGAAAGTAGGAAGGTGAATTGTCTGATTTAAAGCCACTTTCGAAATCACCTTAGGCATGAAAGTAGGATTGGTCCTCAAGGATACTCTGTCCTGATGGAAAATAAGGTATGGTTCCACAGCCATGAGAGCTTGCAACTCTGAAACCCTTCTGGCAGAGGTCAAAGCTAATAAAAGAACAGTCTTCCAAGATAAAAACTTAATATCTGAAGATGCAGCAGGCTCAAAAGGAGGCAAAGTAAGTTTTTCTAAAACATAATTAAGATCCCAGGCAGGAACAGGAGGGGTCCTGGGAGGCCGCAAATTTTTAGCCCCTCTCAAGAATTGCTTCACCAAAGGATGAGAAAAAACAGGAGGATCAGAACTGAAATGAGAAATAGCAGAAGCATGAATCTTAATGGAAGAAAAGGAAAGTCCTTTAGATAAAAGTTCCGAAAGGTAAAGCAAAATAGAAGAGAGATCAGGAACCAGAGGATCCGAGTCACGGTCCTGCATCCAAATACAAAACCTCTTCCATTTAGAGGCATAGGATTTCCTAGTGCTAGGCCGTCTAGCTTCCAAAAGAACATCCAAAACTTGTTTGGGAAGACTAGAGGAAATCAAATTCCTTTGAAGAGCCAAGCTGCCAGGCAAAGGGTCTTGAGATTGGAATGTAGTAACTGACCCTGATGCTGGGACAAAAGCGAAGGGTTCAGAGGGAGAATCCAAGGAGGCCCCAAGAACAGGTGCTTTAAAGTTGGATACCAAAACTGCCGAGGCCAATTTGGAGCAATCAAGATGAGGAACTTGGGCTTGTCCTGTTTTATCTTCAGTAATACTCGAGGTAGTAGAGGAAGAAGAGGGAAGGCATATGCTGAAAGGCTTCTCCAGCTGAAGGACAGGGCATCCACTCTCCAAGCTTTTTTGTGGAAGGACTTGGTGCAAAAGCGAGGCAGCTGATGATTGAGATGGGATGCAAACAGATCTGGGGACATCCCCAAACTGCAGTTATCCTGTTGAATAAGTTGGTGTCCAGCATCCATTCGTGAGGATCTGAAATGTTTCTGCTCAGGCTGTCTGCTAAGAGATTCTGTTTCCCTGGAATGAATTGAGCCTGGAGATGTAGATTCAAATTTAGAGCTGTGTCCCATAGAACCATAGCTAGTCTGCAAAATGAGAACCCCTGCTTGTTGATGTACCACATAACCGTGGTGTTGTCTGCAGAGGCCCTGGTTGCAAAAGGTTCTTGAAGGCTAGAAGGGCATTTTGAACTGCCAACATTTCCTTCAGATTGATGTGCCAGTGAAGATGGTCCTTTGTCCAGGTTCCCTGCTGGCAATTGTCTAGAAAGTGTGCTCCCCAAGCATAATCCGAGGCGTCCGTGGTTAGAATTTTGAGTAGGTTGAGGAAGACGAAAAGGCTTTCCTTCATTTAAAAGCGCATACCCTGGACCACCAGAGGAACTCCCTCTGAAGACAGGGGATCAGAGGAATCAGAATATCCAGATCGTGGTAATGCTGTGACCATACACTTTTCAGATACCATTGAAGCTTTCTCATATGAAGCCTTGCATTTGGAATCAACAGAATGCAGGAAGCCATGTAGCCCAGAGCCTGCAGGAATTTCCTTACAGTGAGCTGAGACAGAGTTGCTAAGGTGTTGAAAGTAGAAGCCAGCTGAGTTTGCTTTTCTGGAGTGAGGAAGGCCCTTTGTAAGGTTGTATTTAAGAGGGCTCCCAAGAATACCATTTGTTGAGAAGGGATCAAATGTGACTTTTTTGTGTTCACTGAGAATCCCAGTAGGAGGAGAAGATGTTGAACAAAGTCCAGATGTTGAAGCAGAAGATCTTTGCTGTCTGCCTGAATAAGGCAGTTGTCCAAATAGGGGTAAATCTGGATCCCCTGAAGTCTGCAGTAAGCCACTACTGGTGCCAGGCACTTGGTAAAGACTCTGGGCGCAGTAGATAAACCAAAGGGCAGTACAGAGAATTGAAAGTGCCTCGAAGCTGCCTTGAACCTGAGGAATTTCCTGAGTTCCTGCCTGATGGGAATATGTAAATAGGCTTCCTTTAAGTCCAATGTCACCATCCAGGCGTCCTGAGAGAGCATTGGAATTAGTTGCTGCAGAGTAAGCATCTTGAATTTTGGAATTTCCAAAAAGGTGTTTAACACAGAAAGGTCCAGAATAGGTCTCCATGAGTTTTGTTTTCTGGGAACCAGAAACAGTCTTGAATAAAAACCTTTTCCCATCTTCGAGAGTGGAACAGGCTCTATGGCTCTCATGGCCAGAAGAGCATCCACTTGAATTAAAGCCTCTGACCACTGATGTTTTGGCAGATCTGGCCAACCGTGAGCCCTTGGCAAAGTGTGAAAGTGGAATTTGTAACCTTTTAAAATCACGTCCAATACCCATCTGCCCTGGGTAATACGAGTCCAATTTCTGTAAAAAAGAGACAGTTTTCCTCCGAGAGGGGCATCCAGGTGAAGAAGTCCTGTAGCCCAACCGAGAGAGTCATTGAGTTTGCTTTCTTTGAGATTGGGATCTGTCTTCTCCCCTTCTAGGTGAAGAAGCAGTCCATTGTCTAGATCTGTAAGAGGCCTGACCTTGACCACGACCTCTTATATCTTCCCTTTGAGGCCTGTCAGACGTGGGAAAGGACCCCAATTCCTGGAAAATCTAGGAGGCTGAACTTGCAAGAAATCTTTACAGTCTGCATAGACTTTGCCTTTTCTTCCATCTTTTAATAACTTCCTCAGCCTTGGATCCAAAAAGAACATCATGTTGAACAGGGGCATCTAGTAACTTAGCCTTAACCTGTTCAGGTAAACTTTGTTCACGAAGCCAGGCATGTCTCCTGATAACAGTACCAGAGGCTGCAGCCCTGCAAGAAGCATCCAAAGCATCAAAACCACAATGTAAACTATGCTTGTTCACTTGTTCAGTAGCATGCAAGACATCCTGAAGTTCCTTATCCTCTGCACAAGCAGGCAGGGAAGCAAGCTTTTGCTTTAAAACAGACAAAAGAAATTGCTGATACTTAAACATATGAAACTGACAATTTAAAGCCCTTACAGACAAGGTCGCAGAAGTATATACCTTTTTTCCCCACCTGTCTAAAGCACGAGAATCCTTCTCAGAGGGAATAGGATTTTTAGAAGTAGCAACCTTAGCAGCCTTAGATCCTTGAGAAATAGTTTCAGGATCCGCAGAAGGGTTTTTAAATAAAAATAAATGAGAGTCAGGAACCCTATAAAATCTATCAGGCTTAGAAGGAGCAGGAGGCATGGAATCAGGATTCAAATTAGCCTCAGAAAAAGCATCATCTACAATGTCCAAAACAGGAGGGATAGCTAAAGGCCTATGCTGAGGAAGAAGAAGAAATTCCCTAAGCCTCTTCTTGGAAGCAGAATACTCCTGTCCTTCCCAATGAAAATGTTCCCTCATCTCATGCAAGGTTTCCCCAAAAGAGAAATCCTCAGGTGGAGAGGCCGAGGGTAAAGAGTCCTCAGCATCCGAATCCTCATAAGGAGGAAAGGAATAGTCCTGATCTGAGGAAGAAACAGAAGATACAGAAGCCTGGTCAGAGGAATCCAGAGTAACATCCTGTCGAGGCCTTTTCTCAGGAGGGGGGTGAGAACCCCTAATCATTGTAAGCAAATCTTCAGCCATCTTTAATAATTGCTTTTGTGTCTTGGGAGTGGATTCAGAAGCAGCTTGAGCAGGAACTTTAGACTTAACAGGAGTCTTTGTCTTTGCCTTTGAAATAGTGATGTGAGTAGGCCTGAAAACCCCCTCAGAAGCCGGTACCTGCACAGCGGTTCCGGACCCGTCCGAAGGTCCTGCAGCAGTTAAAATAGTGGGCCTTGATGGCTCCCCATGGGAGTCCCATCGGTTCAGAAGTGGCGGACGACAGGGGCTGCTCACTGACAGCACGCTGGTTCCAGCTGCAACGAGTCCTGTTTGGACCTCGGAGGCCTGTCTTTGTCTTTGCGCTTCTTTTGAACTCGGTAGTGTCCGACATTCTATAATTGAAGTGTCTGCCAAAATAATTTAAAGCCCAATCGCACCTGTGCTTGATAGTACGAGAGTTGAACCTGGCACAGAACCGACAACAAGAAGGTCAGGGCCTAAGCAAGGTAGACAGTAAGAGTGGAAATCTTTATGAGGTATTTGTTTCGCTATACAATTATTAACTTTTTCTGACATCGGAGGAACAAGAAAAGGACCGACAACAACAAAGCCAACCAACGCTGCTTTCAGAAAGACTGGAGAAGATGGCATCGGCTGAGGGCTATGTACCAGACTTTGGGATTCTGGCGACGACTTGGCTGCCGGCAGGAGCACCCTACAGTTATGACTGCAACAGTGAAACACGAAGAACATCAGCTAATTCTTCAGTTTGTACCATAGAATCCCCTCAGAAATGTGCAATTAGAAATGTATCAAAACACTGAGATTCTTTAAACATTTTGTATAAACAGGGAGATGCTCAAAATTTTAAAAACTTTCCATTTTCACAAATGGACATGCTGACATACAAGTTAATTTGAGAATATACATAAATCTCCTGCTAGACATCCTAACACAGATGACAGTGTTTTAATTTTCTTCATATTTATTATGAGGCTTTTTTCTAGCAAATGAGTGTATGCTTAGTAACAATTCTGTATCTGGCTCATGACTCCATGGAAACAATCTGATAATGAGAAATTGGCTGTCTGGTTCTCATGTCTCCATGGAGACAATCTGATAGAGAGTGACTGGCTCGGGAAAAAATAGAAAAGAAACTGGCTAGGAGATGACGTTCTCCGAAAGCATTTAGGGATTTTCCCTACTAGGAAAGCTATAAAGATAAGACAAAACCAGTTATTACTTGGTAGAAGCACAGGATGCACCATGTGTTTTAGCATGGATAACCTTTCTTTTAGGTTAACTCAGGTCAGCGAGTGTGGATGTCAGTCTGGGACATTTGTTTATCAGGAGGGCAAAACTTTAATATTTGAAGAAAGGTGCTATACATAAAAGGTAATGATGCTTTCTGTAATGTCTTTAAATGTCAATGGTCTCGTCGACAAATACAAAAAAGAAATGGTGAACTGTATTAAAAATGCAGAGTGCAAACAGCTATGTTACAGGAGACACACTTGGAAAGAACTGAACATGTGAATTTGATAAAGAAAGGTTTTCAGGAAGGTTATTCAGTGGAATATCTGGGAAAAAGGAAAAGAGGTGTTCTTATAAATTGCAAGAGGAGCTCCAATAGTGATAGAAGAGTATAAAAAGATAATAATAGCAGATTTGTAGTGCTAAGGGGCTACTGGCAAAGGAGGAGGATTACACTGGCATGTATTTATATTCCATCTAAAACTGCTATAACAGAGCTTAAGAAAATTCTGGGAATGGAATTTGATTTGCAGCAATGAAGATGTGTCTGAGGGGCTATGAAGGGAAAGTGTAACAAAGGAGGGTAGATTTCTGAAGAAATTCCTAAAAAAATATTTGCCATGGAAGATCTGAATTCAGTAATAGGAGTTCAAAGTGAATTTACATATTATTCCCCAATATATAAAAACTGGGCTAGGCTAGACAGAATATACATTTCACAGGAATGTGCATTTAATTGAAGGTCTTAATATGCACCCAATAACTATTTCAGATCATGTGCCAATAATAACTCAAATTAAAATACAGGATAATCAAATGAAAACGAGACACTGGCACTTTCCCATCTATGTATTGAAAGAGAGGAATTTAATGAATGGGTAGTGGAGATTATTCAAGAGCTATTCATCAGGATAGAAATTACTTCAGAAATATATAGCTAGGGAGTGGGATATAATTAAGGTGGAGTTTAAAAATAGAATGGAAATAAAAGAAAGGGAGCTATAGTTAAGTAGTAACAAGAAGTATTTAGAGGGACTGACAAATGCTAAACTACTGCAGAATAAAGGGAATCTCACAGAAAAAGAAGAGGGTCAATTGTAGAATGCCAAGCAGAAAATAAGGGATTACCTCTATAATATTAAAAAGGTTAGAAAGATTGCTGTTAAGCAACTTTTTTAATAACACTAGACCAAAAAAAACTTTCAGCACAATGACTCTAGCAACAGAATGTAGAAAGCGCTGTCGCCATACTTAGGGAGCCTATAACAAGGAAGGTAACAAGAGATTCTGTAGAAGTATTAGAAATATTTCAGAAATTCTATGAAAGTCTGTATAAAGCAAAGAAATATGGAAATCAAGAAAAGATACAAATAGAAATGTTTATGGAAGAATTAAACATGCCAAGGTTAAAGGTAGAGGAGTCTCGGTTACTAATTCAGATAAAGATCTGAAAGTTTGTTTAACAGTATTTTAAGAGGAGGAAAAGTACAAATATCCTGGAAGAACGCAGTGGTAGTTGTAATACCTAAAGAGGGTAAAGATCTGTCAGATCCAGCTTCATATAGACCCACTTCAATACTGAACCATGATTATAAAGTATTCACGTCTATGATGGCTAAAAAAATGGCAAAATAATGTCTAAATTAATAGATGTGGAGGGGAGACAAACATTTGACATTAACCAAACATTGATGATCCTGAGAGAAGTAGAATGTAAGAAAATAGCATCCTTGTTGGTGGGTCTTGATGCAGAGAAAGCATTTGACAGAGTAAGCTGGGACTTTGCGAGCAGGGTAATGGAAGCATTTGTATTTCCTATCTTCCAGAGATCAGTGGTTAATGTAGGGTGAAGATGGCCTGGCCAACAAGTTTAACCATTTGGAGAGGTTAATGATGAAGGAACTATTTTCTATGACATAAAATTGTTAGAGAAGTATGTATCCTTAATCACCCAGAGAGGTTTGCGTATTGATCGCTTACGTGCTGGGGATTTTAGCAAAGGGGAAAGTGATTTGTTGGATGAAAGGAGGCAGGCTTCCCTTAATTGTACTCTTACCTGGCTCCAAATCTTGATTAAATGAAATTTAAGAACGGTGGACAAATTGCATAAAGAGATTACGGAGACACATAGTGCTTTAATGCGTGAAGCTTCCGAGGTTAAATATAGGGAAACTGAGTGATATTAAAGGCAAGGTGTGGCTAGCAGAAAAAGTTTTGGAGCATTAAAAGAAAACGTTAAACCGGTGTGCTCGGGACTTTGAAAATAATGTAGTGTATTCCTGGCAACAGAAAGGGCATTTTAGCAGGTCAAAAGTTAAGGTGCTTCAGCACCCAGGCCAAGACATGATTCATCAATTACTTCAGAAGAGACTTATCCCAGCAAAGAGAGCATTTCATTTGAGGATATCAATAGTGGAAACAGTCAATCCAGAAAAAAACAGGGAGCTCCTTGCAATCTCCAAAGTCAGGGCAACCACACAATTACAACTGAAAGGGCAAGGGGAAATACAACAAGAAGTAAGCATTGTGACTGATTTTGTGAACTCTATGGTATGTTTTCCTCCCAATGGTATAATTACTGTTGTTGAATGTGTTATTGAACAGCTACAAATTGTTAACCTATTCAGTCTATGTTTATCTGATCATGTTAAAAAAAAGTGTTATTAAAAAGAGTGAAAGTCCCTTGTTTAGCAGATGTAAAATTGGACAGAAAATGCTTTTGCCGTAAATTGCATTTGAAAGTATTTTTTCAAGTTAAGAATAAAAATGAATGTAATAGGGCAAACAAAGAGAATTGTGATGATTCTCTGCTTAATTTGAGTATACATGAAACTGATTTATTTGAAATGATGGAAGGGGAAAATGTTTTTGGGGATGTGCAAACACAGGATTTGTTTAATTCTGAACAATGAGGGGTTTAAATAGTGGATATGGTTGATTGCGTGTTCCAGTTTTTTAACAGCAACTTTATGCCACCGAAAAGCTCTTTGGCCATCAATATGTTTGACAGCACATTATGTAAGAAAATTGAACATGAATTTTTTTTTTCCTTTTTGAAGTCAGATAAGAGTTAAAACTTGACAAGAGATGGGTAGACAGAATTACAAGAAGTACATTCACAAGTGAATGTTTATATTTTTAAAGAAGCTGCCAATGTTGGTAACTGGGTTATTATGAACAGGGAACAGTATGGGGAAATGGTAAACCAGTTGATTGGTGATAATGATAATTATGCTGAACTTGCTAATAAACCCAGTAAAACATTTCAACTTGGACTTGCATGAACTGTTAGAAAGAGGAGAAAGACTTGGTGTTTTGGAAGAAAAAGATGTAAAAAAAAATTGTTTGTGAACCTCAGGATCTTAAATTTTATGATATACGATTCATAAGAATTTATCCAACCCACCCCCCCAGGTAGACCCATGATTACAGGAATAGTCTCTTATTTACAAAATGTGGGGGATTTTTTGGATTTCCAGTTTAAAAAAAGATTTGTTAAAGGTTCCTTCCCACATTAAAAATACAGGTGAATTGTTTGAGAGCCTAAAAATGATAGAATGGTAGAGAGACTATTTTTGGGCTACAGTCGATATCAGTGCTTTGTACACAAACATTGAAACTAGGTGGGGATTGGAAGCAATGAATAAGATAATGGGGGAGGGCCCCCATACTTCTTATTTACTGTCATTATTGGAATTTTTCTTCACCCATAATTATTTTAGATGGGCGAAAAAGTCTTTTTTTTTTTTTTACAGAAACGAGGAACAGCAATGGGGGCTTCATATGCCCCAACTTGTGCTATCATTTATATGGGGGTGGGTTGAGACGCAATTCAACCATGTATTATGAGTATTTTTATAATAATGTGATACATTATAAAAGGTTTATTGACAATTTAATTTTTGTATGTAAAAGGTGAACAAGTAAGATTTTGAACTTCATGGATTGTAGTAATAATACAGCCCATGGTTTAAAATTCACATACCATTTGAATATGGAGGCTAGAACATTTCTGGATGTGGAACTGTATGTAGATAGTGACTTTAGGGTCCAATTTAGAACCTATAGAAAGACTACTTCTGTTAATTTTTTACATGCAGATAGTATGCACCCTCCATTATTTATCCAAATGGGAGTTTAGGAGGATTTACTATAACACATCAGATTTGATGTTGAGGGACGTATACTTGAATGATGTTCAGAACAGATTGGCTGCACATGGTTATTCTAAACCCATATTGTTGGAACTTGAAATCGGGTCTTGAGTAATGACAAGAGATTTTATGGAAAACATTATGGTGGACCTAGTGGAAGTCGAAGGAAGAATGTGAGAAATAAGAATGGGGAGGGTACATTTTTTTGTTACTAAATTTTCTCCATTTTCAGGCACTGTAGAAAGGATAGTCAGGGAATCTTGGTATATGGTATGTCATGATTTGTTGGACATTTATTTCCAAAACATATTACTCTTTCATATGGCAGCTATAACAATTTAAAAGTAATGCTAAGTGGATGGTATATTAGATAGACAAGGGGGTAGAGTGGGAAAACATTTGTGGTAACTGTTCAATTTACAATAGGGTAAAAAATCTAAATGGATAAAGATTAATGGTAGGACAGAATACAGGTAGGGAATTTTTTTTATTGCAATTCCCTTGGGGTTGTTTATATTACTGGGTGGGGATGTCAAGACACTAGATGGTATATTGAACAAAACTAGGAGAAAAGTGAAGGTTAAAATAATGGAGCATCTGGGTGATAGATGACAAAATGTAAATAGTCCAGTAGCTAATAACTATTTCTGCACATGGGGGATTAGGGAACACTTTGTTCTTTAGTGTACTGGCTCAGCCATTCATGGATGGTGAGGGTAGTTTTAAAAAGAAACTTAGATTGGAATTTAGGATTATTATCAATTATAGGACCCTTTCTCCTAGGGGTATGAATTTAGATAGCAATTTAACTTGTAAGTAAATTATTTATGCAATTTGATTTAATTAATGCGATAAATATATTCTAATCTGTGTGATATTGTATAAGATTTTATAAATGTTAAATGTTTAAATTTTGGTAATAGGATGTAATAAACAAGTTAGTAGTTTTTAATGAAGGTCAGTAGGTTAATTGATTTCAGTAGGTTAATTGATTGTTTAATTGATAGGCAAGGCACTTTTGGTGTATAAGCTGGATCAAGCTTGTGTTAAAGAACTATTCCTGAGAAGGCAATAAGACAAGGTACCAGAATAAAGCTACTATTGTGAGCTCTTTAGCAAAGCTGAAATTCTTGTGTTTTTTATTATTTTGCTGTTATTTTCTGTTTGGGAGACGTACCAACATCATGGAAGAAAGCAGTGGTAGCTATAATAACTAAAGAGGGTAAAGATCCATCAGATAGACCTATTTCAGTACTAAACCATGATTATAAAGTATTCACATCTATAATGGCTAAAAGAATGGCTAAAATAATGCCAAAATTGATAGATATGGATCAATGTGGTTTTGTGGAGGGGAGACAAACATTTGACAACATTAACCAAACATTGATGATCCAGAGGGGAAGCAGAATTGTTGGTGGGTCTTGATGCAGAGAAAGCATTTGACAGAGTAAGCTGGGACTCTATAAGCAGAGCAATGGAAGCATTTGCATTTCCTGAAAAAATTATAAGGTTGATTAGGAGGATATATGAGGGATCGAAGGCAAAAATTAAAGTGGGTGGGGTCCTCTCTGATAATTTCTGCTTGAGCAGAGGAACCAGGCAGGGGTGTCCTCTTTCCTCTTTGTTATTTGGATTATATTCAGAACCACTGGCAAAGAAAATAAGGGACTCCAAAGTTCAAGGATATAATCGGTTCGGTAGTCAAGAAACACGGTCTCTATTTGCAGATAATATTTTATACCTGACAAAACCAGAAAAATACATTACAGTGGTGTGGAACATTCTGAGTCTGTTTCAAATCTTTTCAGGATACAAAATTAATGAAGCTAAAACAAAGGCAGTAGTGGTAAATTATCTACCCACATATGAATTGGTTCAGCAAAATACATATTTATGTTGACATAATAAAATTAAGTATTTAGGAGTATGGATTAAAATGATTCTGGTGTGGCAGCCAAGGATATGTGGGGAGGACACTAAACAAAAGATAATACAAAAACTGAGAAAATGGAAGCTTTGTTATATGGATATGGATAGCAACTAAAATGTTTCTAGTCCCATTAGTCTTTTACACAGGTCAGGCATATTTTTTTATCAACCAAAGGAGAAGTTGTGGATAGCAATTAATAAAGAGCTGAAGGACTTTACCTGGGAGGAAGATGGCAAGAGTCAAGAGGGATAAGCGGATTCTTCTAGTAGAACGGGCCAGATTGGGATTACTCAATTTAAAGGGGTATTTCAGAGCTACACAGTTAAGGCTCCTATACATAGCACAAGCAGAAAATTATAATTCAAAGTGGAAAGGGATGATGATGAAACATGGGGGGAAGCTCAAGAAGCAGGGAGAGACTGACATTTTGGATGCAGGCCTTTAAGGAGAACAATAATTATACAGAATATTATATCTATAAAGTAGAAGAAAGTATCCTAGGAACTGAGCCAACACAGGAGTGGAGAAAGGAGATTCTGCCAACAAGGATGACTGCAATGAGGGATATAGACAATAGGCAAGAGGGGGCTGGATTAGAAAAAAAAAACTGGCAAAGGAACCAAGTCATTGCCAGTAAATAACTAGACAGGGAAAGATGATAGTGTAAGAGTAATATTAATCTCTTCCATTTAGTATATTTACTGTCAAAACTGTTGCTAGCATGATTATCAATATACAGCAAATTAAAATATAAAGGGTTAATTAAATTAGAAGCAGTAAATGTGCTGGAAAAATAATAGCCTACATTTAAAATAAGCTTACATTTAGATATTTTGGCATACATGCATAAAGGAGTATGTTATTGAGAAACAGAGTTTGTAAAAATAGCTGTGTGCAGATGGTGGTTGGAAAATGATCAGAATGTCACAGAGATAAAAATATATAAAATCAAGGACTGAAACATCAGCAAGATAATGCAAGGAACACAGAGTTTCCAGATAATGCAAGAACACAGAGTTTCCAAGAACCACAGAGTTTTCAAGGACTAAGGACAATCCTAAATTAGAAAAAACAGAGAAAAACTGTTATACATCAGACTTTGAGAAAAAAAAAACAGACTCTGTATAAATGTGTGTGTAAAAAAAAGTTTTGGGAATTTGCCATAGAAAGCTGAAAGCATTATTTCGCATGTTATAGAACTAAAGGTACAATTCTAAACAGTAAAGTTGCTAACTGAAGCAGTTTGGTCTCTGTGTATTTATTGTATTCAGTATAATACCAGAACTAAGTTGCTGGTCACAGTAAGTAGCTAAATACAAGAAACTCATGCATACCACAGTGACAACTATACCTTTTGTATTTTATTCAGTTAGCACATCCAGTCACAGTGCAAACATTTGCCTTCTTGTTTTATCCTTCGGGGAAGGATCCAGTTGCAGAACAGCTGATCTCTGCAAGTTCCACTGGTCTTCATAGAACTGCATTGCCGAATCTGCCAGTATCGTTTGACCGCCTTTTCGGGAGAATTGACGAGGGACTTTCCACGTTTTCTCAAAGGAAGATTTGTCCACCTTCCACACAGAAACTGGTAATTCTCTTTTTTGTTTCCCATTCTACAGTATGGATGCCATAAGGAAGAGTGTGAAGTATAAAACTACTTTTCAGGTAGACAGTAATGATAGTCCAGCACATGTATGGTTAGGTTTTAAAGATTTGTATAAACTGTAGCACTTTTAGTACTTTACTAGGTAAAGGTGATGTCAATGCCTTATGTAAATGGATTTTTACTTGTGATTGGTACATGTTTAATGTCAAAACACACAAGTATCGACCAGGGTGTGTGTTTTGGGACAGTGGTAATAAATCTATTTGTCTAGTGTGCCACAGAAAGGTCGTTACACAGGTTACATCCAGGGATACATTCCCTGACAAACAGCCCTGATCCTTCTCTCTATATCCCGATCTAGAAACCCTCCTTACTTCAACTGTATGCACTGTTGAGACCCTTATTGAAAGACATTTCAGATTTTAAAGATAAGCTCATACGAGACCCAGATATTGATTTGGAGACTCCTTTTGTTACTTACTGTTCCAATTGGAGTTCGGCTTTATCGCCGGACTCTAAGCAAAAATTAAATGAGAAGCACAAAAAAATTCAAAGGGATAAGCAAACAGTGCAATACACTACATCAGTCTATGGTAACACTATTGTATAAATGTTTAGGGAGTTTAGAGGCTCAGTTAGAGACACAAATGTAAAGATGAATATCTTCAGAATTGGGAAGTAAAGTAGAAGTTACTTCAACAGGAATTACAGGCAGAGCATGACAAAAATGCACAATATCAAACAATGGAACAGGAATTCCAACAATGTAGACAGCAGCTAGAGGACTTACAGCGGCAAACAGAGGAAAGGCTAGAAAAGAATGAAACATGTAAACAAATGCAGTATGATCTAGACAGATGTACACAACAGCTCAGGGCACTAGATGAAGAGGTAAAGCTTTTAAGAGACCAACTCAAAGAATTTGAAACCACATGCTGGGCAGGCTGTAGACATTATAGGGGCAGCAACCCCTGCTGATTTATATCAGCAATCGAGAGAGTTACAAACCCTCCTCAAATGGAATGATAAAAGGTATATTTTACAATAGGTTAGCTTTTGAGGAATAGGTTACATGGCAGGCGCAGATGCATGGCATTATTCTTTGACCAAGTGATCTGAAGTAGTTAACTTCATTTGATCAGCAACCTGTGGGTATCGGATCCGACCTGGATCCAAGCTGGCAGCTTTCCAAGCTAAAGATCTGAGCTCTCAGCTCCTCCCCTTACCCATAATACCCTGCTACCTCCCTTCCAGTCCTCAGATCTCATTTGCCACGCCTTCTGAAGCATAAGGGATGAGCTCTTGGTGTTTTTAGGCGAGAGGAATTTAGGAGTTTTCTGGTTCAAATTCTAGTGATTTGAGTGCGTGTGAGAGTGTTATAGATCCTTAGTTTAGCTAAACCATTTTTCTTTCACTTTTAGTGGTAAATTAGTGTTTTTCCCTTCCCCTTACTAGTGTGTGTTAGGGTGTGTGCTTATTATCATGGCAGAGGGCCCCAAGGCCATTTTTTCAAAATGTGCTGAGTGTGGCCATAAGCTGTCCCCAGCGGATGGCCACACTCAAGTGCGTTCTTTGCCTGGGGGTAGCCCACTTGACATCGGGCTGCCAGATCTGTCTGGCCTTCAACCCCCGGGCTGTGAGGGACAGGAGGAATAAGTTAATCTTGGCAGGACTCTTACCCCCAGATTCTTCTTCCTCCTCTCCCTCAGTGGCGCCAGTCGCGGCTGCGACTGTCCAGCCTTCAGCTTCCCCTCCCCTGGCTGGGACTCAACCTCCCACTGTGGCCCAGGGAGAAAGACAGGGGGCACAGAGAGAAGGAGAAGGAAAGAGATAGGCATAAGAGCCATAAGTGACGGGCTGAATCAGCCTCTTCGGCTCTGCCGGCTAAGGTGTTTGGTTCCCCCGCAAGGGTTTCCAGGTCTTCCCCCTCTCAGCTCTGCTCTCCACGCTTCTCTCTGGAGCTGGAGGAGTCCCGGTCACCCTCAAGGTTGTCTAGGCAGCCCTCCAGGCCCACCTCTTCGAGGTCTACCAGGAGTTTGTCCGACGCAGATATGGACTGGATGATGCGTCAATTCCTGCAGGCCCAGATGCAGATGGGAGTGTTCCTGCCTCCCCCCCTCAGGGAGGGAGCTCAGCCCTTTTCTTTGCACCAATTGCTCCTTCGCCTATCCACTATCGGGTTTCGGAGTCGGCATCAATAGTAGTTGCTACTTAGATGCTGGCTTTACCCTCGAGTCTATTGGGTCATTTTTCAGATCCAAGCTCTCGGGGCTGAGAGACGAGCTTCGGATCCATAGGGGTGTGTGCGTCTTTGGCTCGGTTGTTGGAGCGCACTTCCCTCTAGGGTCAGATAGCATTGGCTCCAGCACCGGTCCTCACATCGGAGTTGAGGGGACTACTCTCAGAGCCAGGGGAGAGCGGTTCACCTTCAGTATTCGACGTGGTGGAGAGGGTGCTGTCGAGGAGTTCAAAGTCTCTGGTCCATGCTATGAATCCACCCTTCACTCCCTCGCAGATGGGCCTGTCTTCCATTGTCTGGCCCCAGGGACAGCCTGCATCTGCGCCCCAGTTAGTCCCTGCAGAGGAACAAGACCCCGTTGGTGAGCCCTCCTCTGACAGTCCTGCCGAGAAGGTCCCTCACAAACGAAAGTGCAAGAGGAGGCACTTGGACTCCAAGTCTCTCACGGAGGACACAGACTTAGAGGAAGGGGAAGATTCCCCCAGGTCACCCCCGGAGGACGTCACCTTTGGAGACATTATGGAGATACTGCGCATTAGAGGTGGGTGGTCAGCCCAGAAGCCTTCCTCGGATGAGTGTTCCTGGAGGCATTTGATGCAGGCACGTCTGCCTCCTGGGTGTCCCCCCCATCCAACCTTTTGGTAGTCTTGATTACTACCAGGGCTTGGAAGGAGCCAGACACTGTGGAGCCAATCCCCAAGAGACCAGACAAAATACTTAGCCCCCCCCCTTCTGACAAACCCGCATGGAATAAAGGTTCCCAGGTAGATGCCATGGTAGTGGCGGCTGCCACCAAAAAGGAACTGGTGCAAGAAAGTTCCTTGGTCCTTCCTCCTAAGGAGTCTTGAATGATTGACCGCATTGGATGTTTGCATCAGCCACCTTTTCTATAAGGACGCAGAATTATCTGGCACGCGTCATTAGGCTCCAGTGGGATCTGATAAAAGGAGTATGTTGGGTCTCCCCCAGATTCCATGGTGGCAGAGGACAAACATACCTTTTCGACTCCCATGGCCACTCAAGTCTATATCAAACACTTCTATGTGGCTTCTCCCATGCCATGGAGGGGGCGGCTAGAGCCAGTGGAGCAGGGGTCGCCTTGTGGTGCCATACCTGGCTCCGTCTTTGCGACTTTGCTGAACCCTTCAAGGTGTCCTTCGCTAACACTCCCATTGACGGTTCCTCACTTTTTGGCAAGACCGTCCGCGACACGCTTCTCCAGAGCAAGAAAGACTGGAAGACGCTGTCTGCCATCGGAATCCGCTTCTCTACTCCTCAGAGATCCTTTTCAAGGAACCAGAGAGGGCAGAAGAAGATGTGGTTCCAGAAATCTCAGCAGTCCCATTCCGCTCCAGACCCTTCATCCTTCAGAGGCAGGGAAGGACAAGGTGGACGCCGGCCCAGAGGCAAGAGGGGGGGGCTGAAGAATTTTGGGTTGAGAGAACCCTTCTCTGATCAACCCATGCAGCAGCCCTGAGGAGTTACCCAACTGTCACTCTCTGGAGGCAGTCGGGGGGGGGGGGTTTCAGAGCATCTAGCAAGTTGGGAGTCCATTACTACAGATTGCTGGGTGCTCTGAATAATATCCAGAGGTTACTCTATCCCCTTCCTGAATCTTCCCCAGTTAGTGAGGCACCTCCTCGATGTCCCACCCAATCAGAGGGAGGCTGCAGCCTCAGAAATAAAGAAATTACTAGAAAAAAGGGCCATCCAACACGTCCCCCCAGAGCAATCCAGATTAGGCAATTACTCCAGGTTCTTTTTAGTGCCAAAAAAGATGGGGGACTTGAGGACAATTCTTGACCTATCATCCCTGAACCTGTTCATTGCCAAAGAAAAATTCCGGATGGTCACTCTACAATATATTCTCCCCCTTCTGCAGGAGAATGATTGGATGTGCTCCATAGACCTCAAGGATGCGTACTACCACATTCTCATGGACAGACTATCCAGGAGGTATATCCGTTTTCGGCTTGGGGCCAGTCATTACCAGTTCAGGGTTCTTCCATTTGGCCTCACTACTACCTCCTGGGTGTTCAAGGTCATGGCAGTTGTAGCAGCCCACCTGAGACTTCAGGGAATTCAGGTCTTTCCATACCTAGACGACTGGCTCCTCACCTCCCCCACCAGGCATCTACTCTTCTCCGCCAGGGATTATGCTTTGCTCTTGGCCAATCACCTTGGCATTACCGTAAATTTCAAGAAGTCTTCTCTTCAACCTGTTCAAGTTATAGATTTCATAGGGGCCAGGATAAACACGCTCCAGTCCAGGGCCTTTCTGACAACGGACAGGTTATGCACCTTGTCGCTCCATGTAATAGATCTCCTTCAGTTTCCGGTTCCACCAGCAGAATTAGTCCTGAGAGCCCTAGGATCCATGGCGGCAGCCATCAGCCTTGCACCTCTTGCTCAACTGCACAAGAGTCCTTCAGTGCACCCTTCAGGTTCAATGGTCCCTCCTCCTACACCCTTTAGATTCACAGATTTCCCCGAGCAAGGTTTGCAGGAGCTCCCTTCTCTGGTGGCTTCATTCCTGAGAACTTCGGGAAGGGAGACCATTCATAATGCCCCTACCACAAGCCACGCTGACCACGGACACTTCTCGCCTCGGGTGGGGTGGGCATTGCATGGGCAGAACCGTCCAAGGCACATGGACCTCTGTAGAGACCGGACTGCATATCAATGTTCTGGAGAGGAGGGCGGTGCTTTTGGCATTGCAAGCCCTTCAGGACCTTCTTCCTCCAAGGACTATTGCAATCCAGACAGACAACATGGTGGTAGTCTGGTACATCAACAAACGGAGGAACCAGGTCTTACCCCCTTTGTCGAGAGGCTATGAGAGTCTGGGAATGGGCGATTTCCACCAACCGCTTTCTGATAGCAATGCACATTCCGGGTAGGTCCAACATTCTAGCGGACAAGCAGAGTCGTTCTATCCTCACTCCTTACGAGTGGTCTCTAAATCCCTTAGTAGTGAAACAGATCTTCCTCAGATGGGGTCAGCCTTACTGCGATCTTAGTGTCTCCTTTAAACGCGAAATGCAGCAAATTTTTTGCTTTAATTCTCCCACCGGGGGAGAACACCAGAGACGCTCGGATCCATGCTTGGCCACCCGGTCCTCTTTATGCTTACCCTCCTCTTCCACTAATGTCGAAGTTCCTACAGAAAGCTAGTCGGTTGGGGAGCAAAATAATCCTCATAGCCCCATTCTGGCCTCTTCAGATCTGGTTCCCGTATCTGTGGTCTCACATCATAGCCACTCCTTGGGTCTTAGATCCCATTCCAAATCTGATCTCTCATCCTTTGGGATTACAAACTCTGAACCTGGACGACCTCAAGCTCACGGCTTGGTTGATCCAGTTCCACTGACTGCTAGGACTCCCGGTATCTCGTCCTCGGTAAAGAGCATTCTGGTAGCGGCACATAAACCCTCTACCAGGAAAATCTACAACAGTAAATGGAAGAGTTTCTCCATCTGGGCCAAGGATAGGGATTTGGAGCCTTTCTCGGCTCCCATTCCAGTAGTTCTGGAATTTCTGTCCCACATTTTCCATCAGGGGGCCAGTTCTTCTACTGTAAAGGTTCAGATGGCTGTCATTTCTCATTTCCACATTGGGGATAATCTTAAACCCTTAGCTTCCACTAAGATATGCAAGACCTTTTTGAAAGGCATCTTTCTCTTAAGGCCTCCGGTTAAGAAGGCGGTTCCCCCATGGGACTTTACTAGTTCTCCAGGCCCTAACGGGTCCACCCTTTGAACCTGCAGCTTCCATTGACTTTAAGTTCTTATCCTGGAAAACTGCCTTCTTGATTGCGATTACATCGGCTAGGAGAGTATCTGAACTTCAAGCCATTTGTACGAAACCTCCGTACTTGGTTTTCCATAAGGACAGGGTATCTCTCAGGACTAATCCTTCATTCTTGCCTAAAGTGGCCTCAGAGGCCAATATCAATCAAATCGTCAATTTGCCTGTTTTTTTCCCAACTTTCAGAACAAAGGGGAATATAAACTGCATTTGTTGGACGTGCATAGACAATTGCGTTTTTACCTGAACAGGACAGCTGCTTCTCACAAATCAGAACAGCTTTTCGTGTCTTTCACCAAGCCATCCTTGGGCAAGCCAGTTGCAAAAGTTACTTTAGCCAGATGGATATCCCACTGCATCTTACAAGCCTATTCAGCTTTCGGTAGACCAGAAGCCTTGGGGGTTCATGCTCATTCTACCCGTTCTATGGCTACCTCTGCAGCATTATGGTCAAGAGTTCCCTTAGATGACATCTGCTCAGTGGCTACTTGGGCCTCTTCTCATACCTTCATTTCTCATTACAAGCTGGATCTGATCAATAGAGGCAGGGCAGCCTTTGGCTCTGCAGTGCTCCGGAATATCTTTCCATGAGGACCTCCCAGGTTTTTGGTAGCTGGGGACTCTGTCCCACAGGTTGCTGATCAAATGAAGTTAAATACTTCAGATAAAGAAGTTATATTCTCACCATAACGTTCCATCTGAGTAGGTAATTTCATTTGTCAGCAACCGACCCCCCCCCCCCTTTCCTTCCCCCTAGCCCGTTTCGTGATCTTTTTTCACAATAGAATGTTTCCTTCTGTTGCGCCTCAGGTTAGTGTTTCTCTTCAAGTATGTTTGACTGTTGTGGTTGATAAGTGGCAAACTCAATCTGAGGACTGGAGGGAGGTAGCATGGTATTATGGGTAAGGGGGAGGAGCTGAGAGCTCGGATCTTTAGCTTGGAAAGCTGCCGGCTCGGATCCAGACAAATGAAGTTACCTACTCAGATGGAACGTTATGGTCAGTACATTTGGACATTTATTCCTAAATGTTTCAAAACATTTATTCAGCTAAAGAACTATCCTCAACACTTGGCTGCAAAAGTATGGAAGCAGTGTTACAGACACACACACAAGGACAACCGTTAACCACTCAGGTTGTTAGATCATTTCAATATTACCATCTCGGACAAAATGCTAGAACAGGCAGATCACTTTCAGCTGGCTTATCAAGTAGTGTTCAATAAATCTTCCAGAAATATGCAGGATGAAGATACTCAAAAATTTGCTGTTTCTTAGAGCAAGTGAAGGGAGTTGCAGGTGACATTAAGTGCATTTATCAGGAAACCTCAAAGAACTTGCATGATTTAGTGCAAAAATGGTGGGAAGCACAGAAAAGAAAGGGTAGGTTTACTAAGCAAGTTACAGATGAGAGCACGGGAAAACAACAAGTAAATGTGCAAAGGCCTTATAACCAGGGAAAGGATAACTATAAGGTAAAACAAATGACACCACAGGGTGACATACGTCAGGTAGAATTTCAGGCTCAAACACCTGTTAATCCACAATATGCAGAAAGTTTGAAAGCAGAAGTCACAACGTTTAAGTACATCGATGATAGCAAGGGGGATGACAATGAGGGTGAAGAGGAGGCAGTACAGTTACAGTTGTATGAAGTTGCAAAATCAGATACAGATGATTTGGAAAATATACAATAGGGGTGTGCCCCTCCTACCCAAGAAGTTTCTTTTTTCGACATCTTTTACAAAGGGGCAGGATGAAAGGCCCCAATTGATATTTGGGTAGAGGGGTTCCTATGGAAAAATGTATTATTGGGTACAGTAGCAGCTGTTTCGGTTACTAGCTGATCACTCCCACCAGATCCTTAAAAAGAACATGTATTTCAGGTTTTGATGGCACTGGGTGCATAGTAGTGGATAGTAAAAATGTGTCCATATGGTTTACACCAAATGATGAAGGCATACAGGGATCTTTTTTAATGCACCCTTCATGTACATCAACCATTATAGGCATTGATATTATGAATAAAATTGGATTGGTCATGGATGTGTAAAATGGCGTAATATGGAAAGACGCAGAAAGATTTTCATGCTGCTCCATACAAATAGAGGAGACACTGAAGAAACCACAAGGGGCGGTACACACAGACGCACAGGATGCATGGCAGTCCTTGCAAGCACAGTTTCCACTTCTGTGGTCACAAGGACCAACAGATTGTGGAAAACTGGAAATTCTGGTAGGAATAGAAAATGAGTGGGATTTTATACCACCTTTCCAAAAGCAATACCCAATACCAAAGAAGTAGAGAAAGATATACAAAAGTGCATAGCAGATTGGGAAACAGCATGTATAATAATAAAAGGTGAAAGTCCACACTCACCCATCTGGCCAGTTAAGAAAAAAGATGGTAGTTACAGGTTAGTCATAGATCTGCGAAAAGTTAATACACCACCCCTAGGGCGCATCTAATTCCAGGAGTTCCCGAATTAGCGGCCAATATAAAACCACAAAGCCAGTGGTTCATAGTCATCGATTTGGCAAATGGATTTTTTGCCATGCCACTGAGAAAAAGGGATTGGCCAAAATTTCCCTTTGCCTTTAATAATCAGCAGTATCTTATGGCATGGTTACCACAAGGGTTTCAAAACAGTCCGGTAATCTTCCATCAGATGGTAGGTAAAATCTTGGAAGGGCTAGAAATGGACAGATCAGTGCTCCATTACATAGATGACATTCTGGTACAGTCGGAAACTGTAGAGCTGCATTTGAAAAAATTAAAAAAGGTTTTCACAACACTGCAGGAGGCAGGATTTAAGGTAAAGGTTGAAAAAAATGCAGTTTCTTTCACAAGAAGTCAAATTCTTAGGAATCATCAAGCCCACGGGCACAGAGAGTACAAGGTATTTTACAAATGCAAAAAACAATGACCATCTCGGATTTGCATAAATTCATGGGTATCATGAACTACAACAGAGAATTTATTGAGGACTATGTACACACAGCAGGACCTCTGTAGAACAGGTTATCCGTGCAAAAAAAAAATAGCACTGTGGAATGGGGTGTGGTAGAGGAACAATCCTTTGCAGCTATGAAGGAGAAATTGGCAAGGGGTACAGAACGGATAGCTTCAACTTCAAAGTTGCCATTTGTTTTAAAAAGGCAGCAGGGAAACACACACCATCAGTGGTGTTATTACAAGAATGGCCACACGGGGGAGATAAAAGATCACAAAAGACTGAGACTACTTACCTTTTGCAGTCGCAAAATGACTCCGGTAGAGAAGGGATATCACCCCTGTATTCAGCAATTATTGGCTATATATTGGGGAATCAAACAAACAGAATATAGAACAGTCTTTTCATCCATAATAGTGCAGATGCTGCATCATGCAGTGCAAGTACTAGTAGACAGTTTTGAAATGAACAAGATTACTGATGGCATCAGTCAGGCATTTTTTGCTAGGTGGATGACTACTTTCAGTATGAAAAAGATAATCTGTCTAGCAGGAGAAAAATATTATTTGTCTAACTTGCTGGGATAGGACAAAAAATAGCACAACTGCATCGAAAATATGGCTAATCCAGAAAAATCCCCATATCACCAGACTATAATCATTTTTTGCCCTCTGTCTTTGTAGACTGAGCCACGTACTGGGAAAATCAACAGTATGCGACAGGATTTGCAGTAATACCAGAAAAAGACGACTTGTGAATTCCAGAGCTGGTGCAGCTGCCGGGTCACATGTCAGCCCAAAGGGCTGAATTGGAAGCAGTATTGTACATACTACAGCACTATAATCCTGTCGATAGTTACTCCGACAGTGCATATGTGGTAAACTCATTATGTTTACACATGACTGTTTGGGCTCGTAGAGGTTTTGTAGACAGTGCAGGTAAACCACTGAAGCATGCAGAAGTTTCGCAAAAATATATGGAAAACCATACGGCAAAAGAATGTACAAGGGCAATTCAGTATCTTAAAGGTAAAAGCACATCAAAAACAGACCTCAGAAGTGTTCAAATCAAATGCAAAAGCAGACGTTTTGGCCAAACAGGCAGCAAAGACAGGATGGTAGTTGTATCCTGATTTAAAATCAATTGAAACAGTACAAGTTAAAGGAGTACAACAGGTTTCTCTAATGTATTCCTCGACTTCATGGCCCTTTTCCTCCCTATTTGCATTGTCCTCTGTAAAGCAACAATAAAGCATTTACAATTTTTATAATTCCCCTTACTTTTGCAACAGAAGCCTACCTTCTCATACTGTGATGGTTTCACTTGCAAAATGATTCTCTCACGTTTGAATAAAGCTTGCTGGAGACACCCAATTACTGACATCATCGAGGCCAGGCAGTGCAGGTACTTTTTTTTTTTTTTTTTAATCAGTTCCCTCCCCCAAAGTGACATCACCACAGCAGTCATCTGATTCTAACTAAAATAATAAGACCCACCCATTCTGTGATGTCATGGCTCTCTTGTCCTTCCCCCAGCCTGAGTGCTGTTCATTTTATTCATTAGTAGTGTAGTAACACCGATGTTTGGAAACACAGAAATTTGGTATGCATACTTGTACATTCTGCACGACAAATGATGCTTAGGTGGTGTATCGCTTGCATACTTCTCTGTTGTATTTGCACCAGATACTGCTAGTGTGCAGTGCGGGAATAGAAAGATTAAAACATTACCCTGGTATCAGAGGTGGCAGTGCAACATATTCATAGTGAGTTAACATGAGAGTAGCTCTAAGCAAGCACCATGTGAAACCTGAACAAGCACCTAGAATTATTCAATGCAGCTTCCACACCTTAAGTCTGAAAATGAATTCACATACTCACATGAACAGGAGTAGCTGCATATTGATGGCTAAAGGTGCATGGGCATGTCGGGTGGTTACTACACTGCAAAACTGGTATGTAATGGTAGAGATATTTGGAAGGCATGAGCAAACACACCAGTATATTAAAGCCATAGCACCAATTGAACTGGAGGCTGGCAAACAGATTTAGTAAGGGATTTTGTCCATGCACAAATATTTCAACAGTGATTCTTTGCAGTGCATCCATCATCTGATTCAATGTAAGTTAACCTTGATGTCCTTTATTTAAAAAAAAATCAATAAAAAATCGACTTTGTTATAAGTGACTTCTGGACACAAGAAAAAGGAAGGGGAAAATATAGCAATGTGGTTTGTATGTACAAAGACAAATCCAGGGACACTGCAAAAGATATTTTTTGCAAACCAACCAGTGGAGTAAAAACATATGAAGGCAAACACTGCATACCAACACACTTTGCACATGTAAATCTCAATTTTTAACAAGGTGGAAGCATGAAGTGATACCTTAACACTTAAATTAATAAAGATCTAAATTGGTTAATAGTATAAATGTTTTATTCTTTAGCTCCTTGGTGCAAGACCTTACTGGATGGGATTGCAGTCAAGTAAGGCCATAGCTATAGTGCAGCAAAAAAATGTTCCCTCTAACAAAGGAAATGCTAGAGCAAAGATTAAATTACATGAGTCAAGCACCCTGCTGAGATCTGCCAAACAATGGAATTACCAGATTAAATTACCCTCAGGACTTTGACAGCTAGGGAAGCTAAGTGTTATGGGGGAGGGGAGAAGTAAATGGACTGGAATTCATTGTCTCACAAATTAGTGCAATTTAAACTAAATTAGAAAAAAAAGCAGCAGTAAACAGCACCGAGTGTGTTCTGTGGCATTTGCACTGTTTCTGTTTTAAGTAGTCATCCAGCAGCAGGGAATGTTACTTACACTGTTCTATTTTACTCAGTACTTTGTAAGCATGCAACATCTATGAAATGACAGGAACTTTAGGCAAATGGAGGCCTGCATGATGTAACATTTTTGAGCCAAACAATGATTTCTGGGATACTGGATGGCAACCTGATTTATCCAAACCACGTCAATATGCCAGCCTCCAGGTGGTCAGAGTCTGGAATTACATATAAAAATATTTAAAATCCTGTAAATAATCCCAGAGTGCTGTTAAAGTGTAGGAAACATCATGCCATGAGGTTTTAAACATGTTTTGAGCCTGTGGGTGCGGTACGGTACTCCTTTAACATATTAAACCAGGCCAGGGATATCACTGAGGACTTGGTCCAAATACAAAAGCAGCAAGGTTTAGAAGAAAAAAAACTAGTCAATGCATGATAGTAGGGGTCCCATCTAAAGAATTCTGGGTTTATCTCACTACAAAAGGATTAAGGCAAAACAGTTGGTAAAATACAATCATCAGGTGCTAGGACATGTAGGTAGTGAAAAATTATGGCCAGTGGTCAAAGAAAAGTACTGGAATCCAGCTTTAAAAAAAGTTGTGCAAGCTAGTTTCAGAAGGGTGCTTAATCTGTTTACAGGTAAATGCCAAAAGTAAAAAGCCTAAGTTACGCAGGGTCATGCCAGCAGATGGACCATGGTATGCTGTTCAAATAGACAATGCAGGACCATTACCACTAGCAAAAGGAGGGTATCGCTACTTGTTAGTAGTGGTAGATGGGTTTTCAAAGTAGGTGGAAGCAATTCCTATCAAAAAGACAACCACTAAGGCAAAAGCAGAAGCTTTATGGAAAAACATTTTTTGCCATTGGGGATGGCCACGAGTTATCAAGTCTGATAACGGGCCACAATTTGTCAGTCAGCTAATCAAATAAATGTGTAATTTGTTAGGAATACAGCAAATATTTCATGTACCCTACCATCCACAGTCCAACAGAATAGCTGAGACAATGAACAGAACCATTAAGGAAAGACTAAAAAAAGGCATGCTTGGAAAAGGGAAGGGACTGGGTACAACACTTGCTTGGAATTTTGCTAGAGGCAAGAGCTACCCCAAATAGCAAAACAGGGAATTCACCATTTGAAGTAATGACAGGCAGAAAAATGACCACACAACTTCCTTTTGATCTGGAGGTTGGGCATAATGGACCTTTGTTAGAGGTAGCAACATCAAAAATGGTTAAAAGACATCAGAGAGCAATGTGATTACTTGGCAAGGGAGCAAGCATTCCATTTATGGAAAAAGGTCCCAGTAATTCCACAGGAACAACACCTTCCCTCTGGAACAAAGGTATTAGTTAAAACATTTCAGATGGATGGTCCAAGGGATAGTAATTGGCAAGGACCTTTCAAAGTAAAAGAACAAATAGAACCTTTAGTCTAGAAGGTCAAACAAAGCAAGGAAAACAAAATTTTGCTAATTCACAGGGATCAAATGAGAGTCATTGTTTATAGTGATCAGCAGCAGCCTTTGAAATAAGGGAAAGCAGATGCTCAATAAAGCTTATGTTTCTGTTTTTTTAGAAACAACATACAAGACTGAATGCCAAGCATTATGCAAAGTATTTTGAAAGTACTCCCAAAGAGGTTGTTAGGACAAACAATTTTAATGAAAAATGTGATTGTTATTGTAAGTATTGTCCTCCGTGGACTCCTTTTGGTAGAATGCTAAACAGAGGGAATCTATGTTGTTTATTACATTTCACAAATAAAGCTTGGTTGGGAAAATGTTACATGAAATAAAACAAGACAATTTCAGTTGTGAAATGCAAACAAAATGTATTTTTTGGAGCATAACATTCAACACAAATATATCGGCATGGTTAGCTAAACAAGGTCAGGCATATGTAAAAGTAGAAGAGTCAGGCATACGTAAAAGTAGAAGAGTCAAAGACTGATGTAAATATTTCAGTAAACAGTTCAGTTTCTATTAGATGCTGCACATTCCCCCCTGGAGACACAACAAACTGGACAAGACAAGAAATCAGACAAAATATTGCAGTGTGCAGACAACACCATAAAAATAAATTCAACTGGGGAAAAGGGTATAATTCCTACCAATACTCTATTTGTACAAATAGCACAAAAATACAAGGAAAAGGCCCATGGGTCAGAATGCTTACCATTCTGGGTAACAAGCCAGTACTTCATACAGATCAAGTGGTAAAAATACCATCCACTTTTACTATTATAGGACAGCAGTACCAAAAAACAATATTGTACTTCAATATTATGTTTCCAAGTTTTAAACAAATGGGATGCAGATTTAAAAGAGCTTGGTATGAGACACTTTTAGGGGGAGTAGGAGCAGGATTGGGAATCCTAAACGCTGTGGATGTTGAAATTTTACAAACTAAACTAAAACTAGTAGGACAAGACATATCACAAATTGTACATTTACAAACACAATGGAATCCTACTATTTAGTATGTACATAAACAAAATGTACAGTATCAAGAGGGTTTTACGTGATTACAATGTATCATTACAATGTAACATTAATAGATTGCAATTTGATGCTAATGTATCTATATTTGTAGATTGGACAAAATGTACTTTATAGTCATTGTATGTTAAAATGCAACAAAATGAGTTACAAAGTTAATGTTAGAAAATGAGTACATGTGGCAGCAACTATTCAGCAGGTGGATCCCGTCCACTAGCTGGATAAGATTGTTCACAGAACAGACTCAGTGTAAGCACAATTACTGCACTGGAAAAGTTATGTATTATAATGTAACAAAACAAACAGTGATATGTCACTATGGTGTTACCCATAATATTCTGGTCTACATATAACTATACTGAACTTTGGTTACCTCAGCTTGAAGGAAACTATATAGATATGGATAACAAAATGCACGTTAAAACATTGTACAGAAACTATGAATGGTTTAATATGTGGGCAGCACTCTCACATCTATAAATCCACAAAAATGAGGGTAGAGGAGGCAGACCACTTCTTAAAACCACCAAACACATTTTTTTATTTAATAAACAATAAAATATATAAGCACTTTCATCTCAATATTCCAAAATTACAGAGACTTCATCAGATACAAATTTTAAAACAGCCCAGTTTGTTTTAAACCCTGTAAAGATGACATCATTATCCTGAAACAGACTTAAAGTTTAAAGCAACAGTATGTCTATTTCAGGATATGTCATCCTTACAGGGTTTAAAACAAACTGGGCTGTTTTAAAATTTGTATCGGATGAAGTCTCTGTAATTTTGGAACATTGAGATGAAAGCGCTTATATAGTTTATTAAATAAAAAAAACGTGCTTGGTGGTTTTAAGAAGTGGTCTGCCTCCTCTACACTCATTTTTGTGGATTTATTTGTTGAATTGGTTTTGAATACTCTCCCATCTATGAACCATGTTTTTTACAACATTCTGTAAATTTATGCAAATGGACAATATTACTTTCAAATTTTAAAATGTTTGTCGAAGTGGCACCACAATTTGTGTGTTTAAAAAAAAAAAAAAAAAAACAGCGTTAATATACAAGCAAACACCCTTTGTGGATGTATCTGTAATATTACGTATTTAACCTGGGAAAACGAAACCTGTGTTTTCCACCAGTACTGAAGAAATAAAAAAGTATCAAGGAAAATATAAAATGATTCAATTTCCTAACATTATCTTGTCACTAGACAAGTTAAGAGAAATAATCCAGGACACACAGACCATTTTAAAGATTACCTAGATCGCAACTGTAGCATATTACGGCATGAAGTAAATGCTATAATGGTAAAAAATAAATGAATAAAGTTGTTTGAAAAAACTGAAGCTGACACTGCCCATAATTGGTGAAACATTCACAGGGTGACCATCATCTGGAACCAAATTGTTAAATTGGTTAATACATCTAGTATTGGTAGTTTTAGGGGTCATAATAATAATGACAGCTTGGAATTGTTGCATATGCTGCAGGTTGTAAGAGTTGCAATAACTGAGCAAATCATGATTGTAAACATGAATAAAGTGGAAATGCTGTAAACAGCGATGCTGATGAAACAAATGTAGTCTTTTCTTTAACAGAAGTTTAGTCCGTTCCCTAAAATATAATAAGCAGGAACTGTAAGAGTAATGTTAATCTGCTCCATTTAGTATATTTACTGTCTTTTCAAAACTGTTGCTAGCATGATTACTAATAGAGCAAAATAAAATATAAAGGATTAATTTAGAAGTAGTAAATGTGCTGGAAAAGTAACCTACATTTTAAAATAAGCTTACATTTATGCATGGAAGCCAAAATATCTAAAGGAGTATGTTATTGAGAAACAGAGTTTGTAAAAATAGCTGTGTGCAGATGGCGGTTGGAAAATGATCAAACAGAATGTCACAGAGATAAAAAATATGTAAAATCAAGGACTAAAACATCAGCAGGATAATGCAAAAAACACCACGTTTCCAGATAATGCAAGAACACAAGAGTTTCCAAGGACCAAAGGACAATCATAAATTAGAAAAAACAAAGAAAGATGGTTATACATCAGACTTTGGGAAAAAAAACATCAGGCCCTGTATAAATATGAGTGTGTAAAAATAAGCTTTGGGAATTTTGCCATAGAGAGCTGAAATCATTATTTCGCATGTTGTAGAACTTGAGGTACAATTCTAAACAGTAAAGTTGCTAACTGAAGCAATTGATCTCTGTGTACTTATTGTACTCAGTACAATACCAGAACCCAGTATTTGGTCACAGTAAATAGCCAAATACTGTGGTATGCATGTGTGCAAATGCAAGTAACAGCAAGAAATCAGCAAAAGGACAATATAATTTTTCAGATAGAATGGGGAGATGCACAGAATCTATTCTGCAGGTTAGAGACTGCCTTCCATATCAAGGATTGATAGAGTATAAGCAAAGAGAAAAAAAATAGAGGGTTCCTAAATGAAAGATCAGCACTGATAGAGTTTTTAGTAGACTCTAGAAGAGAAGCTGACATTAAAAAAGGAATAATTAGTAGAGCATATAAAATATTTTATTATTTTTTTTATTTTATTTTACATTTGTTGACCGGGCTAGTCTAGCTGGATATATTTCCATTTTCAGTAGAGGCCCGGGGAGAAAAGCTCCACATAAAACATAACAATAAAACATATTGTTAATAAACACATAGAATAAAAAATAAGAAAAAGATTAGTAATAAAAAATTGGTAATAATAATAAATTTTAACAAAAATTAAGGCACATCATCAATAGAAGTCATGACTAGAGTTAGGTCAGTTTGAAAGCTTCTTACTTAATACAAACAGGCTATGCCATAAGGCTCCTACTATAATAAGAAAAAGTACAAGAGGGTAGAGAAGGAGGAAAAGTGTAAGGTAAAAAGAGAGGGAAGAGACAGTAGTCAAGAAATGAGAGAAGAAACGAAAAAAGACAAACAAGAGGAGATGGGAGAGGTGAGAGAAATAGGTCAGAGCATAGGACTACAAGGGAAAAGAAAAGGTAATTGCCAAGTATAAGCACAAAGTAGGGTTAAAGGTCGAGAGGGGGGGGAAGAAGTCAGTCAGGTGTTCTACATGAACAAAGCCAGTGATTTTGGAAGTACAGTTTGATTTGCTGTTTGAAGAGGGGTAGGGATGTGATTAGAGTTATATCCCTAGGTAGCAAATTCCATACTTGGCCTACAGTATTAGTGAATAAAGAGTCACCAGCTAAGTTGTGAGCTTTTATGGGTTTGGTCAAGAGTTTACAAGAGGAACGAAGGGAGGTAAGATTGTTATAAGGCATATATTGTATGGCAACTATAAGAATCAGAGGAGGTTAGAAAGGATAAGGAAGAAACTTTGGATAAACAATTCGCAAAGAAACAATCTGAGGATATACGCATGTCTCACAAATATGCAAGAAAATCTAGATTTGGGATATTTGCATAGAAATGTTTACATAGATATTTTTATACCCCAAGCAGACTATAAAGAAGTTTCTCAGGTAGACAGCAAATGTTGAAGGTGTAACAGGGAAGAAAATGCAATTGGGAACATAATTTCTGGGAGTGAGGTTAGTTGGCAGACTAAGGATTCCCTGTGGCATACACTGTAGGAGATGCTGAGTGGGCAGATTTATGTGACAAGGGGGATGATTTTTCTGAGCCATGATGCAGAATCAGAATTGCCTAGATATGGCAAGGCTTCACTGTGTCTACTTATGGTGGCTACCAAAAAAGCAATTACTAGAAAATGGAAATCAAAATCTAAACAAGATATACTAGAAGCAGTAAATGTATTAACAGAGATAAAACAACTGGAATTGAGATCTTTAGAAAAGGGTAGGAGCAAACTAAATAGGAAAAATTGAGAATTGTGGGAACAATACATACAGGGGATGAATGAGGTTTTAAAAGAAAGCAAAACTTAAATGAGCTATGTAATGTTTGACTGAAAATGACTGGGTATAATATAAGTGGTCTATAATGTTTACAACTGGAGTGTGTCAGTATGGTTTGTAATGTAAAATACTTGCAAATAGGATTGTGTCAGTGTAGATTGTTTTCATTTATATAAAAGTATGTTTTCATTTATATAAAAGTATGACTGCCTATGTCGCAAGTGAAGGTTTTAATAAAGATGTTTCTAGTTTACAAAAAGCAGGGAACAGGTCCTGAAGGTGCTTGCTAAGGCCAAAAACACTGCTTCAGTGTCCCGACAATATTCCTTGTTACATCCTAAATAAATGACCTAGCACAGGACCACTTGAGGCACTAACTGCAACCTCAAAAACAAGTTATGTACTGGGTGAATGGAGGGCCACAATGGTCATCCCTCTGCATAAGGGTGTACCATCAGCTGACCCCAAAACTACAGCTCCATCAGTCTACCAAGTCTAATATGCAAAGCCATGGAAATGATCAACAGGGACATTGGCAACCTACAGACACTGGATCTATCCCAGTTTGGCCTTGTTAAAGGAAGGTCTTGCCTACTTAACCTGGTAGCCTTCACGGAGATCACCATGGCTATGAATAAGAGGAAAATGGTGCATACCACCTACCTTGACCTGACCAATTCATTTGATACAATACTTACTCTGGTACTGGTGACAAACTCTCAGCACTAGGAATAAATCCTTACATAACTCGCTGGATTGCCAGCTGGCTCAAAGATATAGTGGATATAAAAAGTGTACACACCCCTGTTAAAATGTCAGATTTTTGTGATAAAAAAATGAGACCACAATAAATCATTTCAAAACACTTCCCACCTTTAATGTGACCTATAACCTGTGCAATTCAATTGAAAAACAAACAAATCTGTTAGGGGAAAAAAAAAAAAAAAAAACATACAATAAGCTAGTTGCATAAGTGTGCACACCTTTAAACTAATACTTTGAAGCACCTTTTGATTTAAATTACAGCATTTAGTCTGCCATCAATTAAAGAGACATGGATTAACCCCAAATAAAGTTCAGCTGTCCTAGTAGGATTTTTCTGACATTTACTCACTTGCCTGCTACAGCAAAAAAGTCATGGTTTGCAGAAAGCTTACAAAGCATCAAAGGATCTCATTCTTGAAAGGTATCAATCAGGAGAAGAGTACAAAAAATTTCCACAGCATTAGATATACCATGGAACACAGTGAAGACAGTCATCAAAAAGTGGAGAAAATACGGAACAGTGACATTACAAAGAACTGGAAGTTCCTCCAAAATTGTAGAAAAAACAAGACAAAAACTGATCAGGGATGCTGCCAAGAGACCTACAGCAACACTGAAGGAGCTGCAGGAATTTCTGGCAAGTACTGGTTGTGTACTACACGCGACAACAATCTCCTGTATTCTCCATACGTCTGGACTATGGGGTAGGGTTGCAAGACTGAAGCCTTTTCTTATACAGAAAAGCATCCAGGCCCAGCTAAAATTTGCAAAACAATACATCAAGTCTCCCAAAGGCATGTGAGAAAATGAGTTATGATCTGAGGAGACCAAGGATGAACTTTTTGGCCACAATTCCAAAAGGTATGGTGCAAAAACAACACTTTGCATCACCAAAAGAGCACCATCCCCCACAGTGAAGCATGGTGGTGGCAGTATCATGCTTTGGGGTTGCTTTTCTTCAGCTGGAACTGGGGCTTTAGTCAAGGTGGAGGAAATTCTAAACCATTCCAAATACCAGTCACTTTTGGCCCAAAACCTTCAGGCATCTGCTAGAAAAGCTGAAGATTTCACCTTTCAGCATGACAGTGACCACAAGCATACATCCAAATCAACAAAAGAATGGCTTCACCAGAAGAAAATTAAGTTTTGGAATGGCCCAGCCAGAGCCCAGACCTAAATCCAATAAAAAATCTGTGAGGAGACCTGAAGAGGGCTGTACAATATGCTCTCACAATATGACAGATATGGAGCACTTTTGCAAGGAACAGTGGGCAAATATTTCCAAGTCAAGATGTGCCATGCTGATAGATTCCTATCCATGAAGACTGAATGTTGTAATTAAATCAAAAGGTGCTTCAACAAAGTATTAGTTTAAAGGAGTGCACACTTGTACAATAAGCTGGTTCCATGTTTTTATTTTTTCCCTAACAGATTTGTTTTTCAATTATGATTATAGGTCGCATTAAAGGTGGGAAAAGTTTTGAAATGATTTATTGTGGACTTTTTTTATATCACAAAAACCTGGCATTTTTACAGGGGTGTGTAAACTTTTTATATGCACTGTAGGACCCAAGAAGTCAAGATCAGTGAGACTACCTCCACCAAGAGACCAGTCAGTCAACAATGGAGTACCCCAGGGATCTGTGTTGAGCCTACTCCTGTTTGGCATCCACTAGTCGGGAAGTCAAAGCTAATGTCAAAGGCCTCTGGTTCACCAAGTTTGCAGATGACTCTAAATTGGGAGCCATCATAGATTCCCTATGACACCAACATTCTACAAGATGGTCGAACACAAACAAATGACTAGTGTTAAAGCCACAGATTAAAACTCAGTGCAAAGAAATGTATTATAGTGCCCTTTGGGAAAGCAACCACCCAGTCTAATTACTTCATTGATAAAATAACCCTAAGAGTTGACCCAACAGTTGGGGATCTGGGAACATACTAGACAGTAATCTGGAATTTGACCAATACATAGCCAAGAAGTAAGAAAATCTTTCTGTGTCACCTAACTCATAAGCAGGGCTATGGCATCCGGGTCCAAGGAAGTAATAGTACCAATCTGCTCAGCCCTTATCTGACCCATTGTGGAGTACAATGCTCCCTTTAGCATGTACTCAGCCAGGCACTTGCAATAGTTGGAACACCATCAAAGGTTGCTCACCAGGAGAATCCAGAGTACAAATACCCTGTCCTACACAGGCTGCCTTAAGGTCCTGTCTTTGTAAGTCTCCTACAGGTTACTGAAGTACTCGCTCTACCTAGCATACAAGGCATCCATGAATCCGGCTCTGATGGATCTCTTGACATCTGCAAGACAAACATCAGACACACTTGAGCCAAGAACCTGAATTCTGTCTGCAACATAAATAAAAATAGAACCTGCTGGAGGGACCGATATGTGTGTCAAAGGAGTTCCTCACTATGAAATAAACTCCCCATCTACATGAAGCAGAGTTCATTCCTGACCCCGTTCAAAAGAAACTTTGATCATTTGATGAGAAATTGGAAATTCACCTCTGGCCTTGCCCCTATGTCTCTGATAAAGATGGATAGTAAGTAAATTAATCCTGAGCTAACACTGCTCACATACAGATAAGCCTAACCACCTTCCTTACTAACATATCCTATCATATAGGAACTCTGGGACAAAACTGGGTTGGGTGCACAGCTAAGCATGTAAACCCCCAATGGTCATTAGGCTATTACGAACCAATGAAAAAAATGAGCTGTTGCATTTGGCTGCAATTTGTCTTACAATTAGAAGAACATTCCAAGATATACCACGTAAACTGAGAACCTGCCGATTTTGCAGTTTGTATATGTATACAAGTTAGCCTTTGTAATCTACCAGGTTAGATCTGCATTAGGGTAATCTCAGTAAGCAGCTAAAGCCAATTTACATAAAGTTTATTGCCCAACACGATTTACTTCTCAGGTACATTTATGTGAAATGTAATGCAGTCAGACTCATGTACACTGTCCTTTATGAATGGCATCTGTCCACTTTCTTTTTTGCCTTTCTTTTGCTGTCTTGCAACCTTAAAGAAATTCCATGTGCTATTTGTTGAGTTGCTTTCTTCTTTGGCTAACAAAGAGGATAAAAGAATAGTCACAGTGGCAATCTGCATTCATCCTTAGCATGGTTTTCTATACAATTAGAAAAGTTTTTAGCCTAGGTGTCTGCTTCTACTTTTCCTATACTCCTTTCTTTTCATAGCTTCCTAGATGTCAACATTCCAGTTTTAATAACTTAAACCTTGCTGTGATATAAATAGGACCTGCTGGAGAGACAGGTTTCCCATCCATGTGAAGCAGAGTTCCTCCTTAACCCAATTCAAGTGTAACTTGGACAGCTGGATGAGGAACAGGAAATTCATCCCTGGTTTGGCACCTATGTCTCTAATAGACACAGGCATCCTGTAGATGGGTTCACTTCACAAGCCCCTGCTTAGATACATCAAGGGTACCAGAACTTGTCAGGGATTTGGGATGCATGGCTAGGCTTAAAAAGGCCCTTGTGGTCATTAGCCTAGTACAAACCTATGAATCTATGAACTATTTCCATGCCTGGCTTGACTAAAGATCTGCTCTAGCTTCACACAGACACTGTCATTCTTCTGCTTCAATGATTTCCTCTTCTTCCAAAGTAGTAAAGCCATGAGTATTTCCTCAAAATCCTGTTCTTTTTCTGCCATCAGCTTCCATGTTTTCAGCCTAACCTCTGATCTTTGGGTCTTCTCAAACCACTACTTTGAGAGGATTGTTGCTACCTATAGTTTATACTGGTTTACTATCAGATGTTCGACACTACTGTGGCCGAAAGCGCAGATATCTGAAGAAAATGTTCAGAAATCACAACACTGACCACAGTAAATGCCACACTGAGCATTTCAGTGAAGTCGAATGTCGAACATTTCAACTTCACCGAAATGCTCATAGCCGCTAAACATATTTTAACATATTTTAACATGTTTTGCAGGGGGACAAGCCCCCCACACCCCCCCTACTTATATATACAAACTCCAAGATCACACTACACTGAAGAAAGGGTACATTTCCCAATCCCCAGTATAGTGCGATCTGCATTACACTGTCAAACCTTGTTATAGCGGCTGTTCGCTATTGTAAAGTTCGACAATATAGTACTCGCACTAATGGTTCTGCTACCTGATTTACGCACATACATTAATCGCAGTGAGATCGCCTATGTGATTTTAAACCGTTTATACCAACTGAGTAGTTGGGGAAACATTTCGCTTGGGATGATTCTGCAATCTCGGATTAATAGTCGGTATGTTGTCCATACTAGTAATTGAGTCACATGCTTGCCACTTTTGTCTAATCTTGTGATAGTCTTTCTTGACGAGCCATGTGCTCCTACTATTAAATTGTTTGCTCAACAGAAGTCCAGAATGGCCTGTCCATTATTATTGTTATTCTAACCATCTAACCATGGGGGTTTAAGCAATCCTCATAGCTGATTCGGTCTGTCCCGTTATGACAATTCAGGTCACTCATTATCAAATGCAAATAATTTTGTTCTGCTTTGTCAAGGAAGACCTACAGCTGCTCCCAAATACCTTTTCTCATTATCACAAACCATTTTACAATCGAGTCCGACTACCATGATTCTGATGACATTCTCCACTATCTTCTGAAAACTCTCTCTTACCATGACTCCACCATTTATAATTAGCCCTTTCCCTGAAGGATAGATTCCCAAAAGACTTCACTGCACTAGTCTTTAGCTTAGCTAATGGTCACACAAAATATCCAGTCTCCTTTTAACCAGTATATATAATACAAGTTTAAATCACCTTTCACTTAGTGTGTCTAAAATTCAATTATGTAATCCTCAATATGTTTTTGGTAACTTGCTTGATTTATGCCTAGCTTTTGCTCAACAGAGCTATCCCGGGCAAGCCAGTATGGGTAATTAAACACAGACAAGCCAGTAGCTTACTGACTCAAGGCCAGTGAACTTTATGGACAGGAAATAATGGACAATGGGGGCACACAGACTTCTTTCACTATTAGCATGGGTCCCAGGCATAAAGAGTAGGCTGGGTCCTAAACCCACTTAGTACCAGAAAATACTCCTGCAACTCTTTTTGGATGACAAGAGTTGATGTGACCATGTCACTAGGAGACAGTTTTTCCACCACAAAGTTGTTGGTCTTAATGCAGTGTTTACACTCCGATCCATGTTTTTCTATCTAGAGGATACTGTACACCACACGATTGATGCCTAAAAGTGGTTGGTCCCACATAACCTCTTCCCCTGTAGGTACCACCTACAGTCTGTACTGATGCTCACAGGTCTTCATTTCTAGATGCATTCTGCCTGCAGACCTCTCAAGTTCAACTGTAAGGGCTGGGTTCAAACCCAGTACCTTATATGCACATCTAATCTATCTAATGCATAGAATAAAAACATACCATCTAATAAAGCCTATATAGCCTATATGTAAGTCTCAATATCCAAGAACGGATCATTATATTCTTTATATTGTTGTTAGTTATATGAATATATTGTTAACTATTTATGCATATGGTGTGTGTGTGTGTGTATATATATATATATATATAAATAAATATATATATATATATATATATATATATATATATATATATATATATAAATAAATATATACATACATACATACACACACATATGGTTGATTTCATAGTATTGATGATGATGTATTTGATTAATTGTTTTAATAAGTGTTAATTTTACACACATGCTTTCTATGGACATCTCCAAGAATGCATGGATCATGCAATCCCAAATAAATCCAAGTCCCTCTCCACTAAAGGCAAGCGTCCTGTCTGGTGGACCTCAGCCATTAACAAATTGTATAACAAAAAAAGGAAGCTACTGCATGACAGAGCAAAATCCCATAAAGGGAAGACATCTCTGATCAACACTAGCAGAAAACTACGTTCTCTCATAAAAACATCCAAGGCCAACTTTGAGAGAAAAATCGCTAAGAACACTAAAGATAACCACAAAGCCTTCTTCAGCTATGTTAGAAACCTGGGCGGAAACCCTCAGATATGCTCAGAGTTAGTTCACAACAACAAAAAATACACTGAACCCACAGATATTGCCAACATTCTGGCTGACAGGTTCAGTGCAAATTTCTCCCCTCCCTCACCCCCAAAAGAAGAAATACTTATCCCAGCTGAATGTAATCTCCCTGTCATCTCAGATGTCCAAGTGAGAACCGCCCTCAACAAAGCTAAAAGCACAGCATCAATGGGACCTGACAGTATCCCGGGTTGCATGCTACGTGAACTCCAAGAGGAGCTAAACCCGCACATAAAAATGCTATTTAACCTTAGCCTTACTACAGGATATGTACCTGAACACTGGCATACTGCAACAGTGGTCCCACTCCACAAAGGGTGTACCTCTACAGACCCTGGGAACTACCGCCCCATAAGCTTAACCAGCCTGGTCTGCAAAGCTATGGAAAAAATCATTATGGAACTCATAAACAGAGACATTGGGGACCTACAGACACTTGATCCCACTCAGTTCGGCTTTGTAAAGGGCAGATCCTGCCTTTTGAACCTGGTTGACTTTTTTGAAACAGTCACTAGAGCCATTGATGAGGGCAAAGCAGTCCATACAGCCTACCTGGACTTGGCTAAGGCCTTCGACACAATACCCCACTCAGGCATCATAGATAAGCTCAACAGCTTAAATGTAAACCCTTATGTCACTAGATGGGTTGCAAACTGGCTAAAGGACAGAACCCATAAAGTTAAAATCGCTGGAGCAATGTCAGACTCAAAGCCAGTCACAAGTGGTGTCCAAAAGGGATCTGTCCTGGGACCCCTCTTGTTCAGCATTTATTTCTCAGATGTTAAAGCAAACATGGGAGGGTTGTGGTCCACAAAGTTCGCAGATGACTGCAAACTAGGCACCATAGTCGATACACCAGCGGACACATACATCCTACAAAAAGGCCTCACAGAAACGGACAACTGGTGCCGGAGTCATGGCCCTAAACTAAATGCCAAAAAATGTATAGTCATCCCCTTTGGGAAAAACAAAAGTACCCACAAATTATCACAGACAGCAACCCACTGAGTACAGAAAAAGTAATCAGAGACCTAGGGACCCAAGTCGACAGCGACCTCTCATTTGACAACCACGTTGCCAAAGTGGTTAGAAAAACATTCTACCTTGCACACCTTATGAAGGGATTCACATCCAGATCCAAGGATGTTATTGTACCCCTATACTCCTCCCTCATCAGACCCATGATTGAGTACAATGCCCCATTTGGTATGTACCTCACCCGGCATTTGCAACAGCTGGAGAGACCACAAAAGTACCTCACCAAGAGGATCAAGGGTCTCCAACATATGTCTTATTCTGCCAGACTAAAGAAACTCCAGCTCTATTCAGTAGCATACCACCTGCTCAGAGGTGATCTCTGCCTGACGTACAAGGCCATGTCCAATCAGGAACTGATGGACATGCTCCACCTCAAAAAAATCCAAATCCATCAGGACCACAAGAGCTAAAGACTTAAACCTCAGCACAAGTATGACTAGGACATGCTGGAGGGATAGATTCATAACCCAGAGGCTTCCCATGCTCTGAAACAAGATCCCAGTTCATGTTAGGCAGAGCCCCTCACTGACTCTCTTCAAGAGAAATCTTGATGAGTGGATGGGAGATCATAAGTTTACCCCAGGGGTCACATCTGTGTCACTACTAGACAGGGGCACAGTAAAGTAATTCTATTATACAAGGGTACCTTCACTGTGTCACTACTAGACAGAGGCACAGTATTCTAAATTTATACTGTGCATTTTTGTACCATTTCATGGGGTGGCGAAAGCCACATCACTATGGCTAGGCTTACAAATGCCCCAGGGTAGATAGCCTAGTACTAAACTATGAAACTATGAAACATGTTTTAGATGGGCTGGGTTTGGTGCCTTTTTGCTTTTAAAAAGTGATAGAATCTTTTTTATGGTCTGAGGAAGCCCTTTTGGGTTGAAAGCGCTTACCTATGTTCGGTCTGTTTCATGAGTAAAAGATATTTCTGCTGTGGATTTGGATGCTTCATTTGGTGGATTATTGAATGACTTTACAGAGTTGCAGCTTTGTTTCTTTCCAGCACTTGTGTTTTTGTTTTATATACTTCATTGGCTTGTGTGTGGTGCATGGAGCGTTCACTCCCTGGGCAACTACATTTTTTGTATTTAATGATCTAAAGTACTTTCCTCACATAGTAAAAGCACATGGAATGGCCAACCATGACCAGTTATTATGTGGGGGGGAATACAATAATGAAAACCTTGTTTCTGGGTTCCAGTTTTTATTCATTCTTCACAAAGGATGAATAAAGCTAAATATACTAATTAAAAAATTTAACATCTCGAAGTCAGAAAAGTTGGCCGATTTTTAACAGCTTTAACAATCATTTAAAAAAAATGTACAAAAAACAAGTTATCACAGTATCAATATCTACAAGTATGAAAATAGCCTCTTAATGATGGGTAACAAGTTAAGGGCATGTTCTTAATTGTGCCGAGATTCAACTACAACTACTTCTGCAGCATAAAATTATTGGTATCAATCCTAATGCTGGTACTGTGAGAACACACATCTCATCCCCCCCTGGATTTTCTGGATGTTAACTGAAGTACATTTATTGGAGAGAAGGATAGGGATGGCAGTTTAGGAAAATTTAGTGCACAGGCTGGTCCTAATGAATTCAAAAATCAGTTCAGTCCCTTAATATGATTTGTGTATCTGTATGTCATTTCAAAGACCCAGTGTCACAGTGAATATCATAATTTGGTTTCAGTTCCACCTGAAGGACTGCATATATTCTCAAACAAAAGACTGTTAAAATACATACCTGCGGATCTGAAATACGTTGCTTCTTTCCATGTAGCTTTTCAACCCCAGTTTCAAGTACTGGGATACCAAGTTTTCTTTTTGACTGGTGTTCTTCCAAAGATTTAATATTTCTACTGCAGCATTCATCTGTTAGTTCAGACATATTCAGCTCAGCTATAGTTTTATCCTCACTACTGACTGGAATTCCCGAATGGGATAAGATAACTGTAGCAAACTGTCCAACGCTCAAACATGGCAATGATTCAGAAAACACTCCAGAGTCCCTAGATACTGTACAAGAGGGATTTGCATTTCTTTCTGATAGCTCTAAATCCTTGTCATGAACACTTGCAAGAGAGCTCTCAAAGTCACTTAAAGACTGCATATGTGCATCACCCGTTTGCAGAAATTTGGAAAAAATGCATTTCCTCGGTTTTATGAGAGACTTGTTGCATTCTTGTGGAGATAAATCTCCTGTGTTTGCATCCTCTGACTCATTAGATGCAGAGCCATATTGCAGGGGGTGCAGAATATCCTCAAAATGTATTTTGTGACCATCATATTGGCTGGTTAAACTGCAGTCAGAATGAGATGATGTTTCTTCAGAATCACCATCATAAGGATCTAAAAACTAGGAAAAAAAAGAAAGAAAATCTCACTGACCACACTATCATAAACAAGTCTGACTCTTGAAACTAATCACAAAATACCTTAGTTGCATCTTACAGCAAAATTAACTTGCATGCTAATCATAGTATATTGGGGAATCAGGCAGTACTACAGTATATTGGGGTAAACACCTTTGAATATTAGGGAGTTATCTGACAAAGTACATGCCATTTGTCATACCTCTTGCTAAAAGGCAGCCCTAGTAAAGACCCCGCAGTGCCTATTCACACATCCATGCTGCCAGTATCAGCAACATGAAGCTCTATTAATATTTTGGGTAACTGAACTGAGATCCTATGTTGTTCAGGTAAAAGATAGCCACGTTCTTTTTTGAGGTAAGAATATTTAAGGAGTCAAATAAAATCTGGAAAAGGAGAGAGGTAAAAAGATTGCCAGAGTCTTCTGAAAAAGTACTCTTACAAAGAAAAGATATTTCTGTCATGTCTTCAGTAATACTGGAGCTGTCGGAGCCATAGCAAAAGGAAACTCAGAAGTCCAGCAACAGCAGACTTATTAAATATTCTACCACTGAAGTAATCAGTCAGATGTGTGAACAGTTTGAGAAATGATACTTAAGACTAGAACGCATCTACTAAATGTGAATAAAGTCCTGATTTTAAAATTTCCATGACATGTTTAGTGTAGAGTTAAATGCAATTTATCATGATCATTGTAAAGAAATGAATAATAAGTACTACCCCACAAAATATTTATAAAATGGTGTATTTTATACTTAGGAAAAGGAAAATGCAATATATTAGGGTACATAAAAAGTTACCAGATTAAATTTATCCTCGCTCACCTACAATAGCATGAACTCTTATAGAACAAGGTTACTTCCAATTTAGCCACTTTTCTATCCAACGTTCTTTTACTCCAGGATGAATTCTTCCACAATATCACTAGGCTCCTTAAACCTCTAAACAAAAATGGCCAAAGAGTTAAACACTTCTTAGGGAGAGTGCATGGAAAACTGGAAAAGGAACACTAATCACAGCAATCACAACCATTTCATTCAATTACATAAACCTGGTCAAAATGTCCACATTATGTCACACAGCAAACACTCTAACCATGTCACAGAATTTCCTAAAGTACAGTCAGAAGAAATTCTGAAAACTAGTCAATATAAACAGGACATACTCCCCCAGCTGACCCTCTACATAAGGGCTCCCTCAAACCACAACCTTTACTCCAGCTGCAGATTTCCTTAATTCATTAACTTCATTAGCAACTAACAAGCCCAGCTGTTATCCTACTCAAACTCAAGCACTTCCTCCACAGATTCTCATCCTTTCTACTTTAAAAAAGATTTCTACCAAGTATGCATCATTGCTTCCAGATAAAATACCTCCTGGTAGATCGACTTTTTCTCCCCAGGTTATCTTTGCTAGGAACCCGTTTCTCCCACTAAAATGCACATACAATGTGTACATTACCAAAAATGTGATCCCACTCCAGTGCAATAGCCAGAGTCTGTTCAGATCCTATAGTCTCCAATCCAGCCTCTGGAACTAACTACAAGTCCATCTTCATTCTTTCCTCAGGGGACGATTCTTAAACTAATTTATAACAAGTCAGCATCTCACTTGCAAGCGTACAGGGTAATTTCTCTGAATGGCACAGACTTTGAACATGCTAAAGCAGAATGATTTCCCTGTATACAACTACAGATAACATTTTGATTTAGAGAGATAAAAGCCATCTAATAACCACAGTATTTTTGAACCTGAGGCTTGTAACTCAGATCAATCACTCTTCTCAACTAAGTCAACATTAGCCATCAAGTGTTCAAAAACTTTGTCAAACAGACTCTTTAAAGGTACAGATTAGATCTTCCTCCTTGCCAAGAGTTGCCATTACAAAGAGGTCCTTTGCAAGGATCCATCATATGAACTATACTATTCTCCTACTTTGTAAACAACATAGCCTATGCCATACACTCACTTCAAATAATTCTATATTCAGATGACTGTCATATACAGATCTGATCCTTCTCAATCCCTTTCAAAAGCAGCAACTTAAGAGTACTGCTTCTTTATAAGTGGCTAGACTCAGACAGCTTAACCCTTAACACTAAAAAAAAATCTGTGCTCTTTGGTACTCCACAAAAGCTCTCCAAACCCTACTTTACCCATACTACATGCTATGGTTAAAGTATGTCACTTGAAACACTTTCCAACTACATGTATCTAGGCATCTGGTTAGACTTTGTACTTAACTTCAAACACCATATTCAGATCACAAAATCCAGTTAACTCTCTTCTGGTCCACTAAAATATCCCACTTCCTTGGTCCTGCTATCAGGGCACCAACTGGTAAAAAAATGGTTCTACTTCCCCATGTGGGTAATGGCCTCCCACTCACATTGGTGCCAATCATCCTTACAATCCACCACCACCGACATGCGTTAGCTCATCCCTTTTGGCAAAATAGGGATTATCCTTGCCAGATGCTGTCATAAGCACATTGACTTCCCATACCACAAAGAACTTGTCTTCTTTTAGGCACTCTAGTACACGAGCTAATTGTTGAACAAAGCTTCCCAGCCTTTGCACTAAGGATTCTACAGAGATACAACTTCCCTCACATAACCTCAAATCTCTGTCCATCTCCATTTATGAACCTTAAGAGCACCAGACAAGAAATGCCCCTAACTGCCGAGATCTGGGAATCCATGCCTATTGTGATGAAGTCCATCTCATCTTCAGGAAGTTCTTCTGGATCTTTTGTAGAACCTGGGTATCAATGGAAATGATGAAAAAATAGAGGAACATTCAACCCCATGGAAATGAGAAGGAATTGGTCTTTCAGACCTATTTGCAAGGAATCATGGAACAGAGTTTCTTCAACTTCTTGTTTTGAAAGTAGGCAAATGGCTGTAGTTGAGGTAATCCCCACAACTGGATCAATTCCTGAAAGACCCCCTGGTGAAGTTTCCATTTGCAATGGTCTACCAAGTCCTGCTCTGATATTATGTTTGCTCTCACAAAATACATGAATCCTGCAGAATCAAACTGAGTTGGGTTGTTACCTCTCAGGCAACCATGGGAAGTCTGCAAAAGTATCATGTTCTGGTATCCCAGTTTATGCATCACATCACGGTTATGCTGTCTGTGATTACTTGCAAAGTTCCTTGAGACCAGAGCTGATTTAAGGCCTTTAAAACATTTATTACTGCCACAATCTCCTTGGCATTTATGATGATAAATTTGTTGGGACAGGCTTTAAAAGAGGCGGAAGGGAAAAGGGGAGACCTGGACTGAGAGATAACGGGTCTACCCACCAACAGCAACTTTTTTCTGACAAACCCAACACTGCTGTCTGAAAAGATAAAGGGTGTTGATATCGACAGAGTAGACTGACTTGAGTTTCAGTTTAATTTTTCTCATGCAAGGTCTGGCTAAGGGAATAATTGTAATTATAAAGGCCTTAAAACCTATAATCCTAAATAATTCCCTGGCAGATGCCAGAAAATGGTTGGAAAAGGTCAGGAGATTTTCTGTACAGTTCTACCTCATCAAGAAAAAAGGCCCTTCCTAAGGAAGTAGCCAGAATATATCAGAGAATAATTATTCTGTGAGACAGGATGAGAACTGATTTCTTCAGTTAAATCCCCAGACAGTTTTACATAGACTACTGCCATCTGGAATGAGTCTGCCAAACCCAAAGACAACTGTCCAAATCTAGAAATATATGTATTCATTGAAGTCTGCATTAGGCATTTATTGGAGTCAGATGCTTTGTAAATACCCTGAGTGCAAGTACATAGACCAAGAGGCAAGACAGAAGACTGAATGTGAGAGAAGATACAGAAAATTTTAACTATCTGAATTCCTACTAAAGAAAATGCCTAAATTCCTTGCCAATAGAATGTGATGGTAACCTTAGCTAATAGAATGCGATGGTAACCTTAGCTGTAGAATTAACAAGAAAACGAGGGTGGAATTAGAAGTAACAGGGTTTGGACAGAAAGCATTTTTCAACTTTGGGACCTTGATACAGAGATTTAGAAAGGAGAGGTCTAAAATGGACTCATTGTTTCATCTTTCTTTGGTACCAGAAAGATCCTTGAATAAAAACTTTTGCCTATCTGATCTGAGGGCACTAATTCTATAACTCCCTAAGAGAACATGTGATCTAAGGGTTGTTTGGTTTACAGGATGATGTGTGCCCTGAAAAGAAGGAAGACTCCCATTGCCACCTGTAACCCCTGTCAGATGATTCTCAGAAACAATTTGTCTGAAATAATCTGATACCACTGGGGAAGATTAAGGCCTAGACTGAGAGATAGATTGCCAGGGTAGGAAAGGTTGGAGGCTTGAAGAGGCAAGTAGATATCCTAACTTCTTGTACTGTCCTTAGTTCTGACAGGCTTTCCCTTTCTTTTTAGAACCTCCTTACTATATTTTTTAATCTTGTTTATTAGCACCTTGCTGCTTAAATTGCTTTTTTGAAAAAGGGACCTGAATTGGAAAAAGTTTAATTGAACTTAGAAAAGAAGGGTTGGAAGACTTGTGTCACTCCTGGAACAAAGTTTCTTCTTTCATCAAATATTTTCAGTATTTCAGGAGCAAAAGGGTCAAACAGGAGATCCTTTTATAGAGAAGAATTTATCATCTTTGTTTTAATATTCTGATAAGTTTTGAGAACACAAAGCAAATAGAACAGACCCAGTAGCAGCAGCTCTGGATTCAGCATCAGTAAAATCATAAGAGCACCTTAGAAAGAGTATTTGGTTACATGAGAAGCATATATAATTAAAGAAATCAACGAAGATTTAACAGTTAACCTTCCCTCTTCAGAGGTTTTTGATGTCCTCAAAAGAAGCCAGTGAAAATTTTAAACATGCGAGCCTGGCAGTTCAGAATTCTAAAAGTTAAAGTAGCCAAAGAATAATCTTTCTTCCAAATCTATCAAAAGCTTTCCCATCCTTGTTAGGCGGTATGAGGTTAGCATTTACAATCTGTTTATCAGCAGATGTTTTAGATAAGGAAATAGCTACTAGGTATGTTTTAGGTTTATAAGACATATTTAGGATTCTGGGATACTTTGTATAACATATTGGACTTTAGGAACTGCCAGGCATTTTGAAAGCTGTTAAGAAACATCCTCTATAACTGGTAACAGGAGGGACAGCTTCTGGCTTTGAAAAATACAACTGCAACAAATCGTAAATACTTTTTCTAGGAAATGGGGATTTCTTTACGTTCTCACTGAAATGCACCTTTGTTTTTATAGTGTCAGAAAAAGAAAGCTTTTATGTAAGGAAATCTGATGCAACTCTCCTCAGAATTTTCATATTGTAGAAAAAACACTGAACAAAAACACCCCCCCTCCCTTCCTTGCTCTTCTGAGTGGGATTTACTGACAAAGTGAGGGAAATATCTTTTTCTGTTTTTAAAGTCAATAAAGACACAGGATTTAAAACATTAAAAGCAGAAAGCAACTCCTTTACAAGTTCCAGCAAGTTGTTTGTCCACAGATAAAGAAACACAAGTAACGTTATTAATTTGGTTTCTTTCCTTAGAAGACACCCTGAAAATAGACAGACTTATGTAAGGGGCTCCACCCTGGGAATTAGGCATCCTAGCCCAGCTATGCATTAAAATGTCATGTACCCCCCCCCCCTGCAACACAGAGAAATAAAGAAGTGGCTCTCCCTTGTTAGGAGAGGACAATCCCACAGCTGCAGAGGATGTGCCTAACTCCCTGTTCTTAGTGGCTTCCCAAGGAGCTACTCCAGAGGGAGCAGGAGACATCTAGGAGTGGTCTGGTCTAAGGAACCAAACTGGGTCACAGCACAGTCACTCACTGGTGGCTGAAGCAGTGAGAAAGTCAGCCTGACACCTGAAGACTCCCAAGAAACTGTGTTTCTTGCAGAACTAAGTGCTCCATGGTTTGGCTAAAAAAGAAGTCTGAAAAATGGTGGCAGAGCCTGTGTAAGTCAGTAAACCTCCTGAAAATGGATTCTGAGGTTGAAAAAAAAAAGGCAGCCCCTAAAAGTACAATGCCCTGTCCCTAACATACATTCTACAGAAATATGCATTTATTTTTTGTTTCTTTACAATTTTTTTACGCATACAAAGTAAAACGCCCATTACAAGTCATGACAGCCCCCATGAAATATAAATGTCTTATCATTAAATTAATTCACAGAAAAAGGGTTTTCTTCATAAACCATGGAAGGTTTTCCCTAGCAGGATCCTAATCTGTTCATCCTTGAAGGATAGCTAGCCAACCACCAGTTTCACAAAGCCCATAGAGAGAGCTCACTCTGGCACAGCAAGAAAGCTCTGAAGCTTTTGACACCCAAACTGTTCCTTTCATGTGGCTCTACTCGGATCCCCAGCAGTTATGGTGCATGGATGGCACCGTGAAGCTTTGAAAACTGGTTGGTAGCATATCTTTTGCAGAATATAACCCAATTAGTTTAGACAACAGGGATCTAATGTTGAGCATATATTAGTAGGAAGTAGAATAAAACATCCTTGAATTATTTTGCATTCCTTTTTAATTCATCAATAATCTCACTCTAGTGGTTGAAGAAAAAGGAGTTAACATTTGGAGGCATTGATCTCTACTTCTTTTTATAAGATTCTTTTGTAAGCCAAGCTAGCCTTTAAAAAAAAAACTGCTCCTAACATTCCAGTTCTTGAAACAGCATCCACAACACCATAAGTAAATTTCACTGCATGCATTTTGTCTGTTGCTGTAACTAGCTTTACTATTCTTTGAGAGATATTACTGTTAGAAATGAACTGCAGATTTTTTTTTTTGAACTTCTCCAAAATAGAGCTCGAATAAGAAACAATGCAAGCTAAATAGTTTAGTGTACTAATAACTTACCAGATGTACAAATCTTATCTTGTATCCTTATCCTATGGGAATGAAGATGGGTGGGGGATTCCCCATTTTGTAGTTGTTGCTAGAGATTAGTTGCAGTATTATCCTTATTAACATTAATATAAATATCTAAGGACATTGACAACTTAGACATTTTGGTTGTTGGACACATCAAATCAGAACTCTTAATTTACATTCAGAACATCTCTAAAAGAATAGTAGAGTGGATGAAGTATCTGCCTACTGGAAGCCTCATCATTTCTCCAGATTTTCTCTGGAGTTGTGGGGTTGCCTACAGGCCAAACAGCAACAAAAAAAATTTGCCCATGAAATCTAATGTTTTCCTAAAGGATATATTTTCTGGTAAAGAGCCGGAGGATTGAGAAACATTTTTCTTATCAGAATGTCGAAAGGCAGAATTACATCTGCCTCTTGTATAAATCTTCCTCTTCGTTATAGCCAGGGCCAGCCTTAGCATCTGCGGGGCTCAGTTTGGATAGATTTGGTTGGGCCCCCCAGCTAATCACAACCATACTTCTCAACTGAGTTTTGCAGAATGTCCAGATTTTCTTTTTTTATATTTGGTCTGTTCCTCATAAAATTGTGTTTGACAAACGCAGTTGGACAGCACAGTGGTACAGAGGTGGTAGTGTCGCCTCAAAGGAAGAGGTTCTCTGGTTTGATTGTTGGCTGGAGTGCCTTCTGTGTGGAGTTTGCATGTCCTCCCTGTGTTCATGTGGGTATCCTCTGGGTGCTCCAGTTTCCTTCCATGTTCAAAGTCATGTGCCTGGAACGTTTTTCCCCGGTCCTCCGCTGAAAATTGGCCTTGTTCCAAGTCGGACTTTCCCAGTTAACAATTGTTAAATAAATAAAAATCACTGGGATGATCCAAGGATTAAAGTCACTAAATAATGACATGTATTTGTGTTTTAGACTTTATATATTTATATTTAATATAGGGTATTAATTGTAAATGTCTTGCTCAAAACTGCAACCCTTGTATAAATATAATCTTTAAACTATTGTAACCTAGATTGCTATTGGAGCTTTTCTCCCCAAGGACTCTATTGAAAACGGGTTCAAATGGGCAATGGACTATCCTGGTAAACCAACTGCAAATAAAATGCAAATAAATAAATATCCTTCAGAGAATGCATGCCAACACAAATCATGTTATCCTAGCAACTTTCTAAGTTTATAGGAGCAATATTTAAAATGTGTCCTTATTTTTGGGCCTTTTTCCCCTCATTATGTGAGGCTTTGTCCAGATTTCTTGTGGTAAGACGTTGACAGGTATGACCACAACCCCACCTCAAACTCCTTCCACCCACCTAGACTTAAGATAATTTCAAATGAGGCATCAGGAATGCATGTCATTACTGTGTGTTAAAAACTACTACTCTGAAGTTAGCCAAATCTAAACATGAAACCTTTTTAAAATCAGTCATCTCAATCCCCATCTCTTGCCTCTGTCAAACATGCTGGAATGACAGGAAGCCTGGACAATTGAGTTGGAATGGGCTTGGTGGTTGTGGGGATATAGAGGGTCAAAGAGGGTAAGTGTTTGAAATGCCTTGATCCATTTTAACAAGTCCCATAATGCTGAGACTGAATGACTAAAAAAAAATGAACTTGAGTATAAGATGGTCATTTTTCAGCATAGTCCCTTTTCCTCCAAGGTATGGTAATCTCGGAGTTGGTTTATGTGGTGCGGGAGTGCTTGTCCGTTACAAAAAAAAAAAGTTTAAAGGAGAAGAACGGCATTACATATTCACTTTTCTCTTATTTCTGGTGGGGTTTCTTTCAGTGTGTTGGCACTCGGCATTATGAAATTTCAGTAGGAAGCTGCCAAAAAGAACATGGAAATTTGTTATAAATTTTCGCATCATAATACTTTCTTTTCCTTCAAGGGTTTACAATCACCTCCTGCACCTTTCCTTTCAAGGGTTTACAATCACCTCCTGCACCTGCTCTGATTTTTTTAAAGTCCCTTGCCCAGTTAATTCATACATTGTTGCAGTTATAAAACTGTTTTAACTTCCTCAGAATTAGTAATCATCATCATCTCAGGCGTCTCCTTAGAAATGGATTATTCACACACCTCCACACTTACTATGCATTATTTCTGGAATTTTACTTTATTTACTTATTTGCTAACCAGTTAAACGGACTAATGCTAGCAGACCTCTCCCAGGCATAGCTCAGGCTACGAGGGAAACATTAAAGATTATAAGCAGACAAACTTTACTGCTGCCACTAAGCAGCATGTTTTGGCTAGTGGGAAGAAATCATAATGCTTTAAGGAAACCCATATGGATGCAGAGAGAACAAGTAAGAAAAAGCAACAAAACAGTTCTCCCACATTCACAATTTGTTCAGGTTTCTGTACCACACTTCCTCAAAAACTCCTTCCCAACCCAGCTTACCCAGTTAATATTTGTCTGTCCCTCATTTTATATCCCACTTTGAAACTCTGATATCCTTACAGTACCTTTAGGAGTCAAACTGTTTGTTACTGCTTTCCTTATTTTAGCTAAGTGGAATCATTTTTCTATCTACCTCTGCCTCCCTCCATCAATCTATATACTGTGTGCTGCTCTCTACATCTGCAGCAAGAGTTTCTCCATCATATTGTTGAACTGGTAAGATTCTGTCATAAGTACTGGAGATTACGAATAACCTCACCAGTGTTTTTCATACTGCCTGAGGCAGACAGCTACACAGGAAAAATAAGCAGCCAACACTGAGTCATACAAGTATCATAAAACTGCAATATTAGTAATGCTATACTAGCCATTAGTGCAGTGAATGACCGGAGATGTAGTCCACTCCTTTGACAAAATTCACAGCTACTCCTGAAGCAAGACAAGTAGGAAAATGCTTTTCACTTTGCTGTAGTGCCTCAAGCAAATCTTGTGGATCACATAGGCATATACTAGGCTAATTACCACCAAGGCCTTTACAAGCCTGGCAGTGCAACCTAAACGTGACCCACAAGTTTTGTGTTTCAGACATTTATATAGTTGGTGATTTCTGGTTATGACATAATTCACTGGCTGCCTCCACGCATCAGCTACTCTGCCAGAAAACCAATTAACACACTTCTCATTCCTACAGAATCTTCTACATATGTTGTCTAAGGATTCTCTAGTACTTTTTGATAACCCCAAACACTCTAAGAGGTAGTTGTCTCTAAATGCCCTATATACCTAAAAAAGATCTCCTCTTAGATATAAGAGATGCTGTACAGATATTTTAATGTTTCATAACAACAAATATTCACATCCATGGATGCCCTTGGTACATTTCCACTGTATTATTTCCAGTTTACTCATGCTTGTTTTTTTACAGGGTTTTCATATTGTTATCCCATACTCAAGTTTGGGTCTAATGTAACTAACAATGACTTCATCATTTTTGATATCCTAGACTTTTATAAATCTTTTTATACAACCTAAAGTTCTATAACTATTATTAACCAATTGGTTGATATGATTAGAAAAAGTCATAGCTTGATCTACCCATATACCCAGGTCCTTAAATGAGTCTACAGTGTCAATCACTGTGTGCTGTATTAAATATTCACCTTTCAATTTATGTCTCATCTCATATACTAAGTTTTTGATGCATTTATCAGCATACAATTATCATAACTGTGGTGGTAGTGCTGCAGTAGCGTTGTCACTTCACACTAAGACATTGTCCTGTTAGATTCTCAGCTAGAGCGTCTTCTGTGTGGAGACATGCGTGAATGGGCATACCTTCATTGAAGGTTGTGCGTCAGGCCCAGCAACTCGGCACATAAAAATCTACTGCCAATCATTAGCGGACCGGAGTTCCACTGTGGCGACCCCTAACCGGGAAAAAGCCAAGAGACACAACATCAGCATATTATTCTCCCGTGCCCAATAGTCAATTTGGTCAAGTTATTTTGCAGACATGCCTTATTTAACAAAAGGTATCAGTTTACCCAATTTCAGGTCGCCTGCATAGAGACTGTAGAACACCTCAGATGAAAAAGTTAGGTCTGAAAGATACACTCAACTACTAAGGACCTAGGACAAAGCCTTGTGGGACACCCTGGCTGTAACCAAGGATCTCACCTGTCCTGTTGCTGTATTATACTTGCCATGTCCTATTTGTAAGCCATGCAGCTATCCATCTCAAGAGTATACCAATACCTATTTTTTCTAATTTATTGGTCAGAGTTTTGTGTATGACCCTGTCAAATGCTGAAGTTAAATCTATATAAATGACATCACCGCCCAATATTTCATTCATAGCTATTATATTGTTATACAACATCTTATTACAAGTAGTATTAGTTATATTTTCAACATATGCATGCTGATATATGGTTTCAAGTCCCAACCTATCCAGTTCTCCAATATTACCTTCTCCATTATCTTTCCACAACATTAAAGTAGACTTAAGGGTCTATATGACTCTGGGTTTGTCCTACTCCCCTTTCCCCTTAAAGACAGGTTTACTAAGTGCATGTCTCCAATCATGAGGAATCTCCCCATATTTAGATGACCTAGTCAATAGATATAATGGTACCATAAGTTCTTGCTGAAGTGTTCTAATTCCGTCTCCTCCCTGTGCTTTATTTGGATCCAGTTTGAGCAGTTCTTTTTCAATATAATCCAATATGACTCCAGTATCTGAGATTACCTGGATGTCACTAGGACAATTTATTACCCCTGTTGTGGAGCCAAACTGTTTTGCATAAGATTTTGTAAATATATCTATAATCAGTTGTGTCAGAATAAATTTTAGAATTTGCAAATAGTTTATCAATTTGTATGTCTCTACTCCTTCCACATGTTTTTTATATAAAGATATTGAGGATAATAGAAAACATTTTTATAGATGCATTTGTGTCAAATTTTTCTTGATCTTGTCTCACTATGCTTAATCTGTTTGTCCAGCTTGCTTATTTCAGTTTTCAAAGTTGTAGTTGGACCTCTCTTCCATTTCTTATATTTTTGTCTTTTACCTTAATCAGATATCTTGTTCTTATGGAAATATATCCCCCTAATATTATATGCCTAGATCCTGATGTTAAATTTTTGATTTTTTGCATTCAAATAATTTGTCTTGCTTTCCACATTCCATCTACATTTTTTTCCACTGAACACCTCACGCCAGTTAGTTTTACATAGTGATGGTTTTGCTTTCATATAATCTGTAATTAACTGTCTGTGCATTGGTTTAGATTTCAGTTTAGCAGAATTATGTAGCAACAAATTAACCTTTATAACCCCATGATCCCTGCACATCCATGGTGGTAAAACTTGACTTGAAGTAACATTAATTTCTTTAGGAACAATATCTAGAATGTCCCTTACCCTGGTAGTTTTTTTTTTTTTTTTTTTTACAGTTTGAAGCAATTGTGGTTCCTGAATTATATTGTGAATAATTTCCTTACTAATGTTGTTGAATCAATATTATTCCAGTCTGTTTCTGGTAAATTTACAACAGATATAAAAATTGTACACACCCCTGTTAAAATGCCAGGTTTTTGTGATATAAAAAAATTAGACCACAATAAATCATTTCAAAACTTTCCCCACCTTTAACGTGACCTATAACCTGCATAATTCAATTGAGAAACAAGCAAATTTGTTAGGGGAAAAATATATAAAAAATAAAAAAATGTACAATAAACTGGCTGCATAAGTGTGCACACCCTTAAACTAATACTTTGTTGAAGCACCTTTTGATTTAATTAGAATAGCATTCAGTCTTCTTGGGTACACATGTGTCAATTAAAGAGACTGATTAACCCCAAATAAAGTTCAACTGTCCTAGTAGGATTTTTCTGACATTTACTCAGTTGGCCTGCTGCAGCAAAAGCCATGGTTTGCAGAGAGCTTACTAAGCATCAAAGGGATCTCATTGTTAAAAGGTATCAGTCAGGAGAAGGGTACAAAAAAATTTCCACTGCACTGGATATACCATGGAACACAGTTAAGACAGTCATCAAAAAGTGGAGAATATATGGGACAACAGTGACATTACAAAGAGCTGGATGTCCCTTCAAAATTGTTGAAAGGACAAGAAAACTGATCAGGGAGGCTACCAAGAGACCTACAACAACACAGAAGGAGCTGCAGGAATTTCTGGCAAGTACTGGTTGTGTACGTGACAACAATCTCCCATATTCTCCATATGTCTGGACTATGGGGAAGGGTTGCAAGACGGAAGCCTTTTGTTACACAGAAAAACACCCAGGCCCAGCTAAAGTTTGCAAAACAATACATCAAGTCTCCCAAAAGCATGTGGGAAAATGTGTTATGGTCTGATTAAGGTTGAACTTTTTGGCCACAATTCCAAAAGGTACATTTGGCGCAAAAACACTTTGCATCACCAAAAGCACACCATCCCCACGGTGAAGCATGGTGGTGGCAGTATCATGCTTTGGGGTTGCTTTTCTTCAGCTGGAAATGGGGCTTTAGTCAAGGTGGAGGGAATTCTGAACGGTTCCAAATACCAGTCACTTTTGGCCCAAAACCTTCAGGTGTCTGCTAGAAAGCTAAAGAGGAATTTCACCTTTCAACATGACAATGACCCCAGGCATACATTCAAATAAACAAAAGAATGGCTTTATCAGAAGAAAAGGTTTTGGAATGGCCCAGACCTAAATCCAATAGAAAATCTGTGGGGTGACCTGAAGAGGGCTGTGCACAATAGATGCCCTCGCAATTGACAGACTTGGAGCACTTTTGCAAGGAAAAGTGGGCAAATATTGCCAAGTCAGATGTGTCATGCTGATAGACTCCTACCCATGAAGATGGAATGCTATAATTAAATCAAAAGGTGCTTCAAAAAAGTATTAGTTTAAGGGGTATGCAACCAGCTTATTTTATGTTTATTTTTTGTATTTTTCCCCCAACAGATTTGTTTTTCAATTGAATTGTATAGGTTATAGGTCACATTAAAGGTGGGAAAAGTTTTGAAATGATTTATTGTGGTCTCATTTTTATATCACAAAAATCTGGCATTTTAACAGGGGTGTGTACACTTTTTATATCCACCAAGTCCCCAGCTAATATTCTTCCCTCCTGTGTTTCATGCAAGTAATGTCTAGGTCTAGGTCATCTGCACTTGACTTTGGTGGTCTATACACCAACAATTGTTACATGTTCCTGGGTTATCTTTATTGTCACAGTTACACAGTCTATAGTATTGGTGTTATCATTGAACTTGTAATAATCACAGGTCTCATAACTATCTTTAATCCCTATAACACCTCCACCTGATTTTTTTGTTTGAATACCTGTTACAGTAAAAATAACATTTATGACCTGAAAGAACTGGTTTCCAGTCATTGTTCTTTAACCACGTTTCACAAACAATAACATCATCAATCTTGTGGAAATGTAAAAACTTTATTATTAATGCTCGTAGCATTAACAACCATCAGAGGTGCATCAAATGTTGCTATCTGCGAACTGTTAAATTTTTGACCTGGCAAAAATCCTGCCTAGTGTTTGTCAAATATTACAAAATATCTGCTGCAAAAATTTTCTTCCCTGATCTTGACAAATGCATCCCGTCCTGTCTGAACACATGTATGCCTAAAGCTAGGCTTGGATGCTCTACACATTTCCATTTTTTAAAAAAAGGACTTTTTTTCCATGTAGGTTTACCCAAAAAATCTTTTCATTCATGGTGACCTGACTATCCTTTCTATAGGAGATGTGAAAAATACATCCTAACACCAGGACAAGCTATACTAAGAGGGCTGTCAGTTCCCTACTAACAAACAGTCAGAAAATCCTTGCTGATGAGATAATTTGTGCCGACATATTTATTTGACATTTGTTGACCGGGTTGGTCCAGCTGGGACAGAGCCCTTTTTCAGTGGAGACGCAGGGAGAAAAGCTCCACAATAATAACATACAATTGAGTCGATTTAGTAGTCAGTTAATACAAGAACACACAGAATATCTATTAGCAGGACATTACAGCATGTGTACGTACAGTGCAGAGTACAAAAAAAAAAAAAAAAAAGGCAGTTATAATTTTAACAAGGCAGACAAAAGTGGTTTTAGTGTAGTTATGTGCAAGTGTGTAAGGGTTTTTAAAGCTTAGACATTTGAATGTTGACAAGTCATATAACAGAAACAGAATGAACTGGCAGAATAAGAAAGAGGAGGAGGTTAAGTAGCAAAAATAATTTTAGAAGAGTATAGGTTAGAGGCAATGAGGTAGGAAAGATGGTGTCCAGTGTTGAGATGAGTGATTATGAAAAGGTAGAGTTGCATTGATGTAGAAGAAAGGGGGGAGAGAGAGCATAGCTAAAAGAGGTGGGTCAGTCGGGGGGGGTAGCATAGCTAAAAGAGGTGGGTCAGTCGGGGGGGGGGGGAATAGCACTGACAGTTTATTTTTGTTTAAGTGATTTTTTTTACTTCCTTTTTGAATTGGGTTTGGGTCCAACATGTCAGATGTCTAGTGGTAGTTTATTTCAGTTTTCAGTAAGCTGATAGCAATAAAGTTTTTTTCCGAAGTTGATCTTGGGTTTGTGAATGGATAGGAGATGTTCATCAAAGCTCCAGAGTATTCTTGCAGGGGTGTAGTGGGAGATTATGGATGTGATGCTGGGGCAAAAAGTGGGCTGGTATAGAATAGAATGAATTATCTGGAGCTGAGAGAGGAGGTGGTTATGGGGGAATTCTAACCAGTTCAGTTTCCTGAGAGCGAGGCAGTGATGAGATGAATATGGTAGTTCAGCAGCAAATTTAGCTACCTTGTTGTAAGTGGATTTTAGTTTAAATGTATAAAAACAGATCTATACTTCCCTTACATGAAGGCATTCCAAGGCTTGTCTCATCTTCTATTTTTTTCTCCTGGCAAGCATAACACTATTCAATATTATCTTCTCTGCAAATAATTCTAATAATTGAATCTCCAATTACAAGAATATCTTTGTTAACCAGCTCCAAAGAATCAAACGTCTAATACAGTAATATCTGCTATCAATTGTTACAACGGATAGAGCTTCATCACCATTAGTCTTATTAATCCCACTGTTTTCATTGTGTATTAAATTCTCATCCAGCTGGCATCGTAAATCCACAGTTTGAGCCATGTAGTCAACATCAGTCTCTTCTTTTTTCTTACAGTAATGTTCTTCAATCCTTCCATGTTCAGTTTTGATTTCTTCCTTTTCACCTGCCCTTTGCCTCTTTTTGTTACCTACTCTTTTGGAAAAATGCCTTTTTCTGCAGACTGATGGTTTCCCGATAGAAAAAGTACAGTTTTGTACCTACCATAAATGTAGATGTTCGAAGATCCACATTGCTGCAGTCCTTACACTTGGGTAGTCCGCTGTCCTCGGTCGGCCCGAATATCAAAGTATTAGGCTGACGTCGGTCAAGGCGCTTAAGACTGACATCAGGACGTCAGGGTACAAATGCGCATGACCGACGTCATATCCTCAGTCTTTTCTTGCCCCAGATGTCAGAAGACCCTAAACAGAAAGGTCAAAACCAAAAGACAGCAAAAACAACCAACCACCCTTGCACTAATCATATGAACAATATATACAATATGCACAATATTTACAACCCAAACCACACAACCGCCTCTAACAACAGAGGGGAAGGAGGGAGGGTAAATTGGACTGCAGCAATGTGGATCTTCGAACATCTACATTTATGGTAGGTACAAAACTGTACTATGTTCTTCATCTCACATTGCTGCAGTCCTTACACTTGGGTAGAATCCCAAAGCAGAGGTAAGGGAGGATGGCAAAACTATAAAGTAGTAGGAGCTGCCAAAATGCCCTGTAAAATAGCAGTGGCAAACCCAGCCCTAGATTTAGAGTAAAGTGGAAGGTGGTAATGCTTAGAGAAAGTATGCACTGAACTCCAAGTAGCTGCCTCCAAAATATCTTTAGTTGCCACCCCCCTTTAAAAAGCTGTAGAAGTGGCAGTAGCTCTAGTGGAATGAGGCCTAATCCCAGCTGGAACCTCCTTACCATGATGGGAATAACAGAAAGCAATACAAAACCCAATCCACTTAGAAATAGTTTGTTTTGACACAGGCTTGCCCTGAGAACCCAAAGCAAAAGAAACAAACAACTGCTGAGACTGCCTGAACCCTTTAGTTCTGCTCAAATAATATCGCAACTGCCTGTGTATATCCAAGGTGTGCAAAATCTTTTCCCCTTTATTTTGGGGTTTGCATAAAAAGTAGGCAAATGAATAGTTTGGTTTAAAGCCACACTAGAAACCACCTTAGGCATAAAGGAAGGATTAGTACGTAAAGATACCCTATCCTTATGGAAAATTAAGAAAGGCTCAACTGCCATAAGGGCCTGTAATTCAGAAACCCTTCTCGCAGAGGTAATGGCCAACAAAAAAGCAGTCTTCCATGATAAATATTTCAACTCTGCAGTAGCTGCAGGCTCAAAAGGTTGTAGAGTGAGTTTCTCCAACACAAAATTGAGATCCCAAGCAGGAGTAGGAGCTCTACGTGGGGGTCTTATATTCTTTGCCCCTCTAAGGAATTGCTTAAACAAAGGATGAGAAAACAATGGTGGATCACAGTCATAGTGAGCAGAAATAGCTGCAGCATGAATCTTAATAGAAGAGAAGGACAAACCTTTGTCCAGTAACTCAGCAAGATATTGAAGAGTCACACTTAAATTAGGCTTAGCAACATCAAATTCCTTTGCTGCACTCCAAAATAAAAATCTCTTCCATTTATCTGCGTATACTTTCCTTGTACTAGGCCTTCTGGCCTCCAAAATAACATCCAAAACTTGCTGCGGAAGCTGAGACCCTCCAGGGTTTAAAACAGAATATGCCAGGCTGTTAGGTGAAGAGAGTGAAGTTTGACATTGAGTAAATGACTGTTCTCTTGAGACAGCAGGTGTGGAATCGAAGGCAAAGGCCATGGAGGCTCCCGAACCAGACTTCTCAGTAATGGGTACCAGTGCTGTCGAGGCCAATCTGGAGCTATTAGAATCATCTTTGGCTTGCCCTGTCTGACCTTTAGGAGTACCTTTGGGAGGAGAGGCAGAGGTGGAAAGGCATACACATGAAGATTGCTCCAATTGAAAGAAAGAGCATCCACTTTCCAAGCTGTGGGATGAAACCTTTTTGTGCAAAACTTTGGCAGCTGGTAGTTTAGTGGAGAAGCGAACAGATCTATGTTTGGAGTTCCCCATGACACTGTCAATTTCTGAAATACATGAGGATCCAATTTCCACTCGTGGGGATCCATAATTCGTCTGCTCAACACATCTGCTAAGGAGTTCTGTGCTCCAGGCAGAAACCTTGCCTGAAGATTGAGCTGTAAACTGAGAGCAGTCTCCCACAAAATCATTGCTTGTCTGCATAGAGGATAAGAATGTGTTCCCCCTTGCTTGTTGATGTACCACATGACAGTTGTGTTGTCTGTTAGAATCAACACCTGCCCTGGAAGAAGTAAATCCTTGAAAGCTATTAATGCAAATTGGACTGCTAACATCTCCTTCAAGTTGATATGTAGATGTTGTAGTCTGGCAGGCCACGTGTCTTGTATCCACTTTCCATTTAGATGAGCTCCCCAAGCTTTGTCTGAGGCATCTGTCGCTAGAATCTGACTCGCCTCTGGCCGGGTCACAGAGAGTCCCTTGTTTAGGTGACATTCCTGAGCCCACCACAAAAATTCCTTTTGAATGCAAGGTATTATCTGAATGACAGTGTCCAAATCTTGGCAGTGCTGTGTCCATACATTTTTGAGATACCATTGTAGCTTCCTCATATGCAGTTTGGCATTGGGAAGCACCAGAATACAAGATGCCATGAACCCCAAGGCTTGAAGGACTGTCCTTGCAGTCAGCCTGGACTGATGAGACAATTGATGGAAGTAAAGGGAAAGATTCTTTTGTTTGTCCGGGGTCAAAAAGGCCATCTGAGATGCTGTATTCAGTCTCACACCCAGAAAGCACATGTCTTGAGAGGGTACTAGACTGGACTTTATTTCGTTCACAGAATACCCCAGGCATCTTAGCACTGCTATCACATATTGCAAATGATGAAGAAGCTCGTCCCTTCCTTTGGCCAGAATCAGGCAATCGTCCAAATAAGGATAGATCTGTATTCCTTTTAGCCTGAAGAAAGCTATCACTGGAGCCAGAACCTTTGTGAACACTCTGGGCGCAGTAGATAAGCCAAAGGGCAATGCAGAGAACTGATAATGAGAAGTCCCAGCTCGAAAACGCAGATACTTCCTGCAACTTAGCCTGATAGGAACATGAAGGTAAGCTTCCTTGAGATCCAGAGTCACCATCCAGTGATCTTTGCCCAGCAGAGGTAAAAGCTGTTGTAACGTCAACATTTTGAACTTGGTAATGTCCAGATAAGTGTTGAGGATAGATAAATCCAAAATTGGTCTCCACGTGTTCCCCTTCTTTGGTACTAGGAACAGGCGAGAATAAAATCCTAGGCCTACTTCTGGCAGAGGGGCCGGCTGTATGGCCCCTATTTGCAGCAGCAGAGAAATTTGTTTGTGAGCCTCTATTCTTTGCTGAGGAGGAACGTCTGGCATGCCTTTGAAAGGAGGCAAGGTATGGAAATAAAACCTGTAACCTTGGTGTATAATATCCAATACCCATCTGTCCTGGGTAATTAAACTCCAATTTTCTTTGAAGAGTGCCAACCTTCCTCCCAAGGGTGCTGCCAGACAAGAAGGCTCTGGCAGATGAAAAGGTAGGTCATTGGGCCTGTTTACGAAAGGACTGGCCCCTGCCTTCACTCGAAGACTGTGCAGGTGAACTCCCTGTTCTAGGTCTGAAAGAGCCCTGAGCTCTACCCCTACCACGTCTAGATCTTCCCCTAGACTGTGAATCATAAGAAGGGTACGTCCACCCCTTAGCAGGCTAATTCCTACTAAACTTCGGAGGCTGAACTTGCAAAAAATCTTTAACAGTCTGCATAGACTTAGCCTTGTCTTCCATTTTCTTTAAAACTGCCTCCACAGGTGAACCAAACAATACATCAGACTGTAAAGGAGCATCTAAAATCCTTGTCTTAACATGGTCAGATAAGTTCTGATCCCTCAGCCAGGCGTGCCTGCGAAGAACTGACCCAGTGGCAGCCACCCTAGACGAGGCCTGTACAGCATCAAATCCACATTGTAAAGAATGCTTACCCACCTGTTCAGAAACATGTACCAAATCTTGTGATTCTTTACACTCAATGCCTTCCGCCAGAGCATCTACCTTAGACTTCAATTGAGAAAGAAGATAGTTTTGATATTTCAACATGTGAAACTGGCAATTCAAAGCCCTCATAGCTAAGGTGGAAGAAGTATAGACTTTCTTTCCCCATCTATCCAAAGCTCTGGCCTCTATCTGGAGGAACCGGATTTTTTACCACAGAGGCCTTGACACCCTTAGGTCCCTGACTAACTGTTTCTGGGTCTGCCCTAGGACTCTTATACAGATATTTATGAGCTTCAGGCACCCTGTAATACCTGTCCGGTTTAACAGGAGCAGGAGGCAAAGAATCAGGATTAAGTGAAGCCTCTGCAAACACATCTTCCACAACATCCAGAACAGGAGGAATAGCCAAAGGCCTATGCTGGGGTAAAAGCAAAAATTCCCTAAGCCTTTTCCTGGAATCAGAGAAGTCCTGACCTTCCCACTTAAAATGTTCCCTCATAGAATGAAGAGTCTCTGAAAAAGAAAAATCCTCTGGAGGAGAAGCAGAAGGAGTAGAATCATCCACATCAGAATCAGAATAAGGAGAATACTCCTGCAAGTCTTCAGTCGAAGACTCTGAAACATCCGAAACCTGCTCAAAACTCCCCAACTCTGGTTCCACCCTAGGCCTCTTATCAGGAGGGGGCAAAGAACCTCTAATCAAAGTAATTAAATCTTGTGCCATTTTGAGCATGTGCTTCTTGGGCACAGATCCTGAAGAACTAGGAGTGACACCAACAGAAGCTAAACCTGGCCTGCCTCTGGGAGAAGCCTTGGAAACAGAAGGAGAGGGCCTAACCACCCTAGGAAGGGAGGGGAGTACAGTAACCTGGGAAGCCCCTTCAGCCTGACCTGCCTCCTGAGAGGCCACATCCTGTAATATCAAAGTCTCCCCCTGGGACTCCAGAGAAGCCTCCGGTGGAACCACCGGTTCCACTGACGCCTCCAAAGAACCGGCGTCCGGTACGGATGACTCTTCTTGCCTGGGTTTAGCTGCTTTGTCTTTGCGCTTCTTCGAAGAAGCGGGCCGGAGCATCCGGCGGCATATTGTAATTGCACCGCTTCCGAAGACCAACCTGGCACAATCTAACCTTCGCTTAATAGTGCGCTTATTAAACCTAGCACAAAAGCGACACCCAACAACGTCGTGCTCAGGCCCCAAACAAGGAATACACAAAGTATGATAATCTCTATGCAGTATCTGCTTCCCACAAGAAATACAGTTATTCACTTTTTCTGACATCCGGTAAACCACTGAGGCAAGAAAAAACTAAAATATTCTAACGGGTACTTAGCCAACTTTGACTCGGTCTGAAACTCCGAATTCGAAAAATTTCAGAACGCCGAACGGCACTTGCAACGCTGCTTCTGCATCAGACCATGCGGCAAAAAAGACTGAGGATATGACGTCGGTCATGCGCATTTGTACCCTGACGTCCTGATGTCAGTCTTAAGCGCCTTGACCGACGTCAGCCTAATACTTTGATATTCGGGCCGACCGAGGACAGCGGACTACCCAAGTGTAAGGACTGCAGCAATGTGAGATTAAGAACATATATCATTTCCTGTAACCTGTGTGTTACATAACAAAGCAGTGTCCTTTTTAGTACATATTTTCTTTACTTTACAATCAGTTTCTTTTTCTTCCTTATTTGTTGCGAACTTCTTCCTTCCTTTTTTGTTACCTTCTGAAAAATTCAGATCAGATTGCTGAATAGTTGCATCCAGAATTTCAAATGTGTTCTATTTGTTCTTTGCCTAACATTATTTGCCTCACCAGTCTAGTCATTAATACATGTAACAGCAGTTCTCCAAGCCATGCCAATTGCACCACTGCAATCACCATCAAGTCTAGGTTTACTTCTAACAATGGTAAGCAAATCATCACTTTTGACATGACGGATACAAATCACCAATGTTATCAGTTGTTACCTTTAACTATGCATGGCATTTGTTATACTGTACAAGATATTTGTGCATTAGCAAATCATTAATTGCATACTCATTTATTTGAAGCTGAATATAGATTCCTTAAACTATTGTAAAAGAAAAGAATAATCAAAATCAGTAACCACAGAATTTAAAGAAAACTTAAAACCAACTTCTATGACAAAAATCACAAAAGCAATATAAAACTAAATGCTAAAGTACAGCAAATTTGTTCTGACCATACAAATTCTGCAAGCCAGACAAAAACTATAATCCTTTTAAGTCGTGAGCTAAGGTGCGCAGTAGCTTCTGCTCACCATCACTCCCAGTCGCACTTCTTTTTAACAGTAAAGATCAGTAAATTACAAACTAAGGTAGGATTGTTTAGATATGCTCTGGATTTTCTCTCTGAAGTCTGTGTGAATTTATAGCTGTCTAAGCCCCTTGGAATGGCTAGAGCTTGCCTAAAACCTATCCCTTTCTAACAACCAACAGTGAAATTAAAGGTAAAACAATATATGGATCAAAGGTTAACAAACTATCCCTTCCTACCCGCAAACAGTGAAAAACAATGATAAAAAATATACATTCAAATAAAACTTCTCTTACCAGTGAACTCCACAGTATATCACAAACCAAGGTAAGGATTGTTTAGATATGCAGGAACCAGACCAGTGGTGAATTTCAGATTTTCCTTCCAATGATCCAAGTTGCACTTAAATAGGAATAGGGAGGGACTTTGTTTCACATGGACTGGGAGCCTATTCCAGAGAATGGGAATTCTGAGATATGTATTCTCTGAGATATGTATTTCTATCTCCAAGTTTTATTTCACAAGAAAAAGTGTAGGTCTTTGGATCTGATGGTGTTTGTTTTACGAATGTGCAAAAGATTCATCAGAGCAGGGTTCAAGGATGCCTTGTAAGCCAGGCATAGATCACCTCTCAGTAGTCTGTAGGAGATGGAGTATAGAGAGAGAGACTTCAGGCAATTTAAACAATACATTTTGTTTATGCCCTATATATTTTTTTTTTTGTTAATAACCTTTGAGGATGTGCCAGTTGCTGCATTTGTCTGGTCATATACATACTAAAGAAGGCATTATATTTTATAATGGGTGTGATGAGGGCCGAGTACAGTGGTACGGCTACTTCCCTGGATCTAGATGCTAAGCTCTTACATATAAGTTGAGCAATGCAGAAGAATTTTCTTTCCACTTTCAACACATGTTGGCTGAAGGCTACACAAGTTCCCAAATCCCCGACTAGTTAGTCAACTCTTATGGGTTGAGTATCATCAATGCCGTAAGGTTTCCAGAGTGGCTGACCTCCCAAAAGGTACTATAACACATTTCTTGGCACAGAGTTTAAGCAGTTGCTTTGGCACCAGTCAATTGTATGTGCTAGTCCTTCCTTAAGGTGTTTGTGTCTCTGGGAGATTCTATGACTGCTCCCAGTTTGCAATCATCTGTGAACTTTGTTAGGCAGAGGCCTTTGACCTTGACATCTACTTTTCGGAAGTCAAAGCCAAAGAGGAGTGGGTCCCAGCCACACTGATGACCAGCCTCTTTGTGGAGGTGGCCCTAACAGTCCTAACCTTCTGGGACCTATGAGTGAGCCAGCTGGATATCCAGCACATTATATGGACTTCGTGTCCATTTCCAGAAGTTTATTGATGCCAGAGCGGGATATGGTATCAAATGCCTTAGCCAGATCAAGGTAGACAGTATGCACCATTTTACTTTCATCTACTGCCTTGCTGATTTTTTTTTTTGTTTGTTTTTTTAAAAGAGAAGTCCACCAAGTTCAGATGGCATGACCTTCCTTTGACAGAGCTAAACTGGGAAAGATTCAGTGTCTGGAGTTCTCCAATGTCTTTGTTGATCATTTCGATGATGGTACTTTTCATCTCTTTGCAAATAAGACTAGTCGAACTATTGGATCTGTAGTTTCTGAGATCTGTTGATGGTCCCACCCTTATGACAGGAGAGGACCATAGCAGATCTCCATTCTCATGGCACAAACCCTGTTTTGAGACTATAGTTATTAAATAGAGACTCCAGTGACCCTGATAAGATGAATTTTACACTATTCAGGAGGCATCCCGGGATAGTATCCAGGATTATTGAGGCTGTGTTCTTGGCCTTAGCGACTGTATCCAGGACATTCTCTCTATTTATAGCTGAAGGAGATAAGTTTGAGGTTATTTCTTGGGGGGGGGGGGGTAGCCAGGTGGAGTAAAGGGTAAAGTTGAAACAGAATTTTTCAGCCAACAGATCTGCTATATCATCTGGCATCATTAACCACCAGCTCAGCACATTACTGTCTGCTGCCTTTGAAGTTTGACACAGTTGAAGGCCTTATAATTGTCTTTTACCTGGAAGACTCTCAACCTTCAAATTGGCTTTATTGAACTTAATTAACCCCCATAGTTGCCCATTTAGTTTGATGAGAGCAGTCTTATGGAAATTGCATCATGACTTTTTCCCTTTTTGACGTATATCATGTTTAATTTGGGATGCTGCCAGGGTGGTTTATTTTTTGGAGTCAGTTTTAGACTTACTTCTGTTAGGTACATCAGCCTCAGTGCAGCCACTGACATGGTTGTACAGGAGTTTGAGAACAGTTCTGTATTAGCTGCTGTGTTCTCTGGGTTTGGAGGGGGCAATGAGTTTTGACAACCTATCACTTAATAAAAAGTAGTTTGCCTTTGAATGGTTCTCAACGGTTACTGAATTTAGTGGGGTTGCAGAGTTATTTGGATTTTAAAGGAGACCGCTTTATGGTCAGATCTTACCAGGGAGAACATGACATGGGGGTGCAGCGTTTCCCCATATTTGTGAGTATGAAGTCCAGTATGTTGGAGCCTCTAGTGGATGCATGCACCAAGTGGTCAAGGGTGTTTTTATCTAAGTGTGCACTGTGAATTTCTTGGGACATGGAGGGCTACCTATAGCTGGGTAGGATATGGCACAGGATCTTATCTGTGGTGATCTGCATGTGAAGAAACTCCAGCACATCATCCTGTTGAATGAACTTAGAGGTATGCTTGTTACTGACGAATATCGAGATGCCTCCACTGTTGGCCCCAGTCTGTGGAGCTACTGTTCTAAAAGTGTTGAAGGAACTGAAACCGTGCACTGCCAGGGTACTTTCTCCAGCTATAAACCATAGTTCATTAACTGCACAGATGCCTATATACTTGAGGGTGAGAAGTGCTTGGAAAGAGTATGTTTTTTTTCCCCTCTAAGCTCCTGGGTTTGAGCAGTAACACCTTGAGGGTCAGTTAGGTAGACTTTGCAATGTTGATAAGTTTGTCAATTTGGCATTTCCTAAAAAGGCTGTGTGGGGAGTAGAAAAGTTTTATCCACTATTCAAAAGCCTAGAGGGGACAGATGCAGACCATCCCTGGCAAATCAATGTGTTCTGTTAAGCATGCCCTCCTATTTTGACAAATAGTAGATCCCTTTAGAATGACACCAGAAACTCAACCAATTGTTAAAAATCAGTTATCTTTTATTCTTATGGTGACATCATCCTCAGTGAAGGCAATATGCTGCTCAATGCTAGGCTCATACCAGCCTGAGAGCTCCATAATAGTTCATATAGTCCAGGGAGGTTCATGTCCGGTTTATATCTACATGGACTACGATGGAATCATACTGGTACCTGTGGTGTAATGATTTGAGTGCATACTTAATTTGGCAGACCCAGGCTCCAGACAGGCAATTAACAGTTACCATCTCCATACTGACTCTGGTAAGAGGGGCATCAATATGTCTTACAATGGAGTTCCCTACGACTAGAGTTCGGGCAAGTGTTTGGTTGCGTTATTGGCTTTTTATTTGAGACTCCATTCGTATTTAGTTCTTTGGTTTGCTGAGGATATGATTTGCCAATGGGCAGTCCAGGATGTCTTTGTTGTTTAAGAACATTGCATTTAAAGTGCCTTAACATGTATTTGTGTGTGTGTGTGTGTGTGTGTGTGTGTGTGTGTGCGCTTGTGGGTATTGTGTGCATGGTTTTGACAACCTGATGTTTGCTTGTATGTGAGAGTTTAGCCTCCAGTGTTATTACAAACGTGAGAATTGCTACATTGTCTCAAGATACCCATATCCAGCAAACTGGTTGCAGAGAAATTAGAAAACTGCATATCCATGTTGTCCAACCCTTTAAATGGCGAGCTACAATGGTGTGGCATACTGGGGCTTACAGAAGGCCATTTATTGAGGCAGATTAGGCTATAAAATACTAAGTTTAATGGTACTGCCACTCAACATAAGAGCTAGCTGCTCTAAGCTTGTTGGTGCGCAAGGTTTCCACTCTGTACTTACTGCTTTACAGGGTACGGTTTTATGGACAGCTCTATTGGGAAAATTTGCTTTTAGGTGTTTGCTTCTGTACAGGGCATTGCTGACCACAGCTGTGCAGTGAGCAGCTACTCGTAAATGGGCCAAATTTATACCAGCGCAGAAAAAAAAAATGAAAAACTGACCAAGGCCTTTGGCCAATAAAAACTACATTTAGAAGCCTTTTGTGTATTTCACAACTCATATCGACTACCTCCTTTCACAAGATGAATAATCCTCGTCCTCCTAATGTAAAAATACAGTAAAAAGAATTCCACAAGTGCAATGCTACTACAAACAACTTAAACTAGCTAGAAACCACTTACAGAAGGCAATTTCAAGCCAAACAGTCTAACAGCAAAAGCATCAGTGATTGGAAAACCACTTTTTAAATAAAACTATCAGTAAAATGCACAGATACAATGAAACAGCAATTACTTAAAGTTAAACAAGTGTGATTTACCAATTCAAAGTATTTGGCTTTGCCTGGATGGCACTGCATGCAAGTAAAACACTTCTGGAACACAGGTTAGGACGCCAAGCTTTACTAAACTCTGCGGAAATGAACCGAGAGCTGCCCAAACATGCTGAATTTATACCACTACTGAGAAAAATAAATAAAAAAATAGAAAACTGACTATTGAGCCCACTGGCCAGTAAAACAACTATATCCTTTCAGCCATTTCATGCGTTTCCCTAACCCATATGGACCAGGCAAACATGACTGCCACAATAGGAATTCCAGACTTCCTAATGTAAAAACAGTAAAAAGAACCCCACAAATGTGATGCAACTATAAACAATTTAAATAGCTCCCTGACAGAAAAATGATTTCAAGGCAAATGGTCTAACAGGAGCATTAGTGATAAAAAAAAAAAAAAAAAAAAAAAAAGTGCTTTTCCTAACTAAAAAATCAGTGAAATGCACAAATAAAGCAAGAAAACAGCAGCGAATACTTAAAAGGAGATTTAAAACATACTACCAGTAACTAGATCAAGACACAAGACAATGATCCAGCCACAGCCCAGTGCAGTGCCCTATTGAGCCAAACAGGTCCAATTGGCCCACAGCTGATCTTGAATACAACAGTCAGAGGTCCCCCAAAACACTTTTTCATTTGCCCTTTTCAACAGTCACATGTTCTTATAATAATTCACGTGTGTTCCATCCACAGATCTGCATCAGTAAAATGAAGGTAATGAAGTGGGCCCCTGCAGTTTTCAGTTGAGTTTTCTGTACAAAACTGAAATATTCTCTTCCAAACAGCTCACAGCTGAAGGCTGCAGTAACAGAGGAACCAAATTTATTTATTGGCATTTGATTACCGGGAAATTCCACTGGGCCAGTGAAAGCTAATTTTCACTGGAGGACCAGGGAGAAAAGCTCCAGGTTTAAAAACAGTTTAAAAACAAACATTTCAAAAAATGAAAGTTGATACAATAACAAAAAATACAAATTAGAGTTGATAGAATAACAAAAAATAGTACAGAATAAAATATAAATTACATGAGAATTGTACATTGTAGATAAGGTAATAGTAAAATTTAAACAATGACTGAGGTCAACTACAGGCCATAAGATCAATTAACCAATGCTAGCCAGGTTTAAGTTTAAATTAAGTGGCAGCATGCATGTTGAAGAGCTTGGGAACACGCCAGAAGTGCTAAGCTCAGTTTTGGTAGAGTTTTCTGTACAAAACTGGAATACTCTCTTCAACAGCTCACAGCTGAAGGCTGCAGTGACAGAGGAACCAAATTAAGTGGCATCATGGATGGTGAAGAGCTTGGGAACACTCCAGAAGTGCTAAGCTCCTCCTACATTGAAAACTCGAGTCAATATGATCATAGGGGACAGCAACAGGTACTGTTGAAGGTGCTGCCATATCTTATCTTTTCACAGCACCAGGTTCTTTAGAAGAGGACTTTCCATCCCTATTTTGGGGAGTCAGACTGCAGTATCCTCCTCAAAAAATGAGGCTGAAGATAAATTTCCATTTATTTAGGTCTCTTGTAGTTTACTTTGAGGATTCCCTTCTATTAGACTTTACCACTTGTTTTCTCTAGACTCCATTATCAAAGAAAAGCTGTGAGTTTAAGAGAAAAGATAAAAGTAACAAACACCATTATTCCATTATATAAGATCAGGGTACTGCCTACTGCAAACTCAAATACCTTCAGGACATTTTGATTGAAGATCTCTGAAGAAAATTAGCAAATGTCCCGAATTCAAGGCACTGAAGCAGACATAAATCACTCTGTCAAAGTAGTTTTTAGCACTTGAAGCAGCGGAAACAATGCAAAACCTACTAGCAACACTGACTATTTTGAAGCCTCATGCACCAGCTGAGATTTGAAGGACGGATTGCGAGAGACAAATGTTGGTTTTCATGGGAAAGGAGACACAGCTGTTAAAAACCAAAAACATTATGCTGCAGTGTTGCAGTGGCCTTCCACAAAGAAGATAGGGTGGGTGTGGTGCTTACTGTAGCAGCAATGACTGCACCAGATGTAGAATAAAGAGAATAAGGTATATCAGTAATAAATGAGAACATACATATACAAGATGTAATTTTCTCATTTTAGAGGAAAACACTCTATGTAAATATTGTATTTATCTAAAGTAACTTAACTTAGTGCTATAATAAATCACTGGGTTAATGCAATCATTTAGATGTTTGAACACTAAACCCCCATATCCATACATACTTTATGGGACCACTTACCAATTACATGAAACTTTTAGGATCTTTCTATGGACCTACCAAACAGTAAGATTAGGAAAAACATTTACACTGTGAAGTAAAGAAGACAGTATACTTTGCATAGTATGTCTGACAGCATCACAGTACAGTACACAGATACACCAGTAAGAAACCTAGAAAAGCAGGAAACCAGTAGCGAATGTAGCAATCCAAATTTCCACTTTTTCCAAGTCCGTTCAGATATACCACACTAGCAAAGTATAGGACACCAGCACTGACCTGATAACTAAACTTCTCAAAAGAAATTGACCACTCAATCACTCTTAGAAACAAGGAGGAGGTGGAGCCTATCCAAGCACTTAGTACATATAAGTAGAGAAAGTAATCCTAGACAGAAATTCAGTCTGTCACAGGATATACACATACATGCATGCTTGATATGGCATGCATATTTACATGTAATTCAGAGGATTTTAAATTCATCTACAGCATGTCTTTGTGAAGTCGGAGGAAACTGATTGCACCTAGCCAAAATCTAGAAGAACACAGGAAGGAGAGACAGACTCTGCATGGAAGACATGCCAGCAGGGATCCAAGTGCTGTGAGGCAGCAGTGTTGATCACTGCACTACTGTGCCACAAAACAGCCAATTCAATGGGTGGCTGTGCAGTTTTATCTGATGCAAGATAGTGGCAGTGATCTTCCTTTATTTACACACTAAGAGGTAATTTAGGTTGCACTGATGGAGGGATGTATTCCATCTTAGGTCAAGTACATATTTCTGGACAAAGCTCCAACCAGGCTTTTCTTGTAGCTCTAGTAATCAGTCACACAGGTTGGAGTTGCTAGTTCACAAATGTACTACCCAACAAGCATTTTTAGTATGGTGTTAATTGTAAACATTTAAAATATATACCATACAAATTAGCTGTTTAGTGCCTCCGAGAGAATATCAACTAACAGTTCCATACTCATAATCTGACCAAACTGAGTTTATATCTTGCCTACATGAGAATAGTGCACACCAAACTAAATAGGTTACTTAAAGTACTAATCTAACTTGCTTACTATTGCTGCCAGCTAGGCACAGAGATCCATCATGCCAATTTGTCATTTAACAGTACCCAGAAAACTGCTTATTAAATCACTTCTATTTTTTATAGGTTTAGCCTAGTTAATTACTGTATCACATACTGAAAACAAGCACCTCATACATTCCTTTTACAAGGTTTTTAAATTATGAACCAAGCATGTTTGACATTGCTCTAATTACTTAGATTTCAAAATCTTCAGCAAAGAGATTTTGCCCTAATCCGCCACAGTTTCTGGTCTCCAATGCACACCCCCCCGTTTATATTCCTTCTAGATTGTCTTCTAATACAGCCAAAGGCAGTAGCTCACTAACTACTCTGTAGTGCCTTATAGTGGTTTACCCAGGTCTGAACTTCTCTTGCTTCTTGGCATCCCTATTTGCACATAATGGTGAGTGTGAAGGATAGAATAGGATAAGTCTGTCAGGATTAGGGCAGACACCATCTGTATCTCTACCAGTACATATTACTGAAAATTGCAGATTAGCTGTTTAGCTGTGTAATGTAAAAAAAAAAACTGACTGGCGTTTATCTTTAAAAGGCTTTGTTCTAGAGCTTAGCTGGTTCTGCTTGTTTAACACATTCTGCTACCAGAATTTTAATATTAGAATATATAGTTATACACAGGCTTTCTTCCTTCGAAAGACATGCGTAGAATGGGCGTGCCTTTGTTGAAGGTTGGGCATCGAGCTGGCACCTTGGCACCCATAAAAAATCTACTGCTAATCAGTAGCGGACCGGAGTTCTGCTGTGGCAACACTTAACAGGGAAAAGCCAAAAGAAACCACAACAACAACAGGCTTTCTTCCAGCATGAGCACACACTGTCACCACTAACACTGCATGTAACCTACATTCCTTGTGCAATTATACCAATACAACACAAGTGTCTGATGGTGGATCACTGTTCCACAGACAGCAAACAACATGGACAAGCAGAATACTTAGGACACTGTATTCTCTCGTGATTTTTGTTCCCATGCCTGGTGACCATCAAAATCACCCAAAGGAATACAAGCCATATAATTCCTTACTCAGGAATTTCTCCTAGATCAGACTGAAAGCTATTCCAATACAGTTGTCATTGAGGTAGCTGCAAATGGTGATTAATGCCCTCACTAGCAACTTTGTCATAAGGTCTCTCTTCTAACCCTCACCCCAGGTGGGGAAAATTTATCGTCACTTTCAATATGTAGTCCAACATCATTCCCATGGAGTACACAATTCTGCAAACTCATGTTGAGGAAGGCTACCACTAGGCTATGGCCTGGTATGCCTAATTTCAGCCAGAAACTTTATATTTGCATTGCCACCTGTCCTCTGAGGGATTATGGCAGGACATTGCTTGCTCCAGCTTACCCTCTCTCCCTTGGATGGGCATTGCTCATCCTGCCCAAGGTGACCAACAGTCCCAGTTTTTCCAGGACAGTCCCAGTTTGGAAATCTCTGTCTCGGAATCCCAAAAATTGTCTTTGGGACACAGAAATGTTTAGCCTGCTCAGTCTGAATGGTGACCTGGCTTCCTGGGGTGGCCAGTCCCCCTGCTTTCCCATCCTGAGCAGTTCTGGGGGCTTTGTGATTTTTCAGGGATGCCATTGGGCATGTGGGTAAGGTCAAATACCTTCACCTTGGCAGGAGCCTTCTAGGCCCTGCTGCCATCTGTCAGATGCTCCCTCAAGGACTTCCATCGTGGGGGGCTCTACTTGACCCCACTCACCCAGACAGGAGTTTTCCAGGCCCCGCACCCATCTGCCCGGCACTCCCTTACTAACATCTGTCAGGGCTGACCCCTATGGGCCTCTCTTTGACCTGGCCAAGAGACCTTCCCCGGCCATGGCCCCCCCACCCCCCCATGTTGGGGGACTCCAGCACCTCCATGTCTCCTGCAGGCTGCCAAACTGTGCCAGATCACTCATGCCCTTGGACCCTCTCAGTGGAGCTTCCCTTTGATCCTGTCCACCCCTCCAAAATTCCCCTTGGCCACCAAGAGGCAGATCCACTCTCATGAAGGCTTCAGCGTCCCACTACTTTCCCACCCAGAGCAGCTCTGGAGACTGCGATTTTTCAAGGATGCCATCAGTTATGGGGTGAAGTTGGATGCCTTCTCCCTGGTAGGAGCTCTCCCAGCCCCACTGCTGTTTGCCCCAGCACTCCCCTTAAGGACTTCCATTGTGGGTATCTCCGCCTGACCCCCCTCACCCAGGCAGGAGCATGCCCAGCCCTGCCACTACCTTCTACCAATCCTCTGCTTGCTTCTACTACACACAGACCAGACCTGTTTAGCCCTTTTAAATTGCCCTCAAAAGGACAGTTTTTCAGATCTTTTAGAAATTGCCCTTACAAGGGCAGTTAAAATACAGCTGCTTTGCTGGTCCCATGGTCGTTCCAAAACCTGCATCCTCCATCCATCCTCACAGCATACCTCTCAACCTCTTAGCATAAAAAATCTGGACAAAGCCAAAAATAATAGGGGTACAAAGGCTTAAAAATAGGGACACTTTTTAAATCTTGCTCATATAAACTTACAAACTTGCTTTCAGACTTTGCTTTAGTATACATTTTTTCGGAAGGATATAAAGTCTGAAACTTAAATGTATGTGTCTGCTATTATTTAGTGACTTCAATACTCAATGTATAAGAAAACCACAAATTTTATGAAGAACAAACCAAAAATATAAAGCAAGAATCTGGATATTCTTAAAAATCTGGGCAGTTCAGGTGTGCCTAACATCGACAATCAAAAGAACTGACCCAACAGACCACATATTACGGTAAACCCAATCAGGAAGCTAGAACTTGCTTATTTGACTGCTGCAGCCAATCAAGTCCCTTGCTTCACGGAAGCGGACCTGACAGAACAGCTGACAAGTAAAGCACGGGACCTGATTGGCTGCAGCCATCAAGGAAGCAAGTTCTTTCAGGGGGGAAAAAAAAAAAAAAAGGCGGAATCGCGTGACGGCGCTGCCTGAATGAACGAGGCACCAAAGGACCTGACAGAACAGCTGACAAGTAAAGCACGGGACCTGATTGGCTGCAGCCATCAAGGAAGCAAGTTCTTTCAGGGGAAAAAAAAAAGGCGGAATCGCGTGACGGCGCTGCCTGAATGAACGAGGCACCAAGCGAGGAGTGGAAGAGATGTTGAAACCCGCAGCTGCTTTATATGGGGGCCCTCGTACGTGGGGAGATAAATCGGGGGCTCCCCGTGGCCTTGGCGGGTGCCTAAAGGCGGCTATGCCTCTTACCTTGAATGGCGGAATGAATGGGCCAGTCTGAGTAGGAGAACCATCTCAAAAATGTAATCAGTAAGGGAGAGCAAGGGAACACAAAAAATACAAGTTCTGTAAAATCTTACCATAACGGTAGATGTCCTTTTCACTGTTGCAGTATTTGTCACCTCTGGGATGTCCGGTCAAGGATATTTGTCATCTCTGGGATGTCCTGCCAAGGATAGCCAACACCTGGCAAGTATACCAAAGCCTTCATTACCTAGGAGTGTCATACAGCAGATGTATGCTCCCAGTGCAAATGTAGGGCATAAAGGTGATGTACAAATGCTCCCAATCCAGAACTGAAGTGCCCCAGAAGAACCAGAACCCTCCGTGGAAAGGAGAACATGTACATCCAGAAAAGGGGAAGAACTTCTCAGCCATAAAGAAAATACCACTCATTGAAAAGAAGAAAGAACAGGCGGTAGAGGAGTGTGGAATTGCATACTGCAATAGTGAAAAGGAGGACATCTATTGTTATGGTAAGATTTTACAAAACTGTGCTATGTCCTTCCATATTACTGTTGCAGTATTTATCACCTCTGGGGGAGTACAAAAGCTACTGAGAAGGGAGGAGGAGAAAGGCAAGGAGTCCTCCACAAAACCATGATGGATAGCCTTTGCAAAACTTAACAAATTGGACTTCCTTTTCAGAGCCAGTGCATGTGTAAATGGAAGACCAAGTAGCAACTTCAAGAATGGAGTAGGTGTCCAAACTCCCTGAAGAAAGTCCCTAAGGAAGCCACTGATTTAATACAATGAACCCTAACAGAAGCAGACAACTGTTTCCCTGAAATGAACAAAAAGGAAATGGCACTGGAAATCCAGAAGGAATTGGTTTGCTTAGAAACTACCAAACCCAATGCCCTAACATGAAAGGAAACAAAAAAGTTGGTCAGACTTGCAAAAGGCCTATGTTTTGTCTAAAGAATACCTGTGCTGTCTATGCAAGTCCAAGGAATGAAAAACCTTGTCACTGGCAGAATGATTAAGGGACAGTTCATTAAAACACCTTGGGCATAAAAGGAGTATTCTTACAGCCAGAGATACTGTCTCTATGAAAAACTGTAAAAGGAAGGACTGCCATCATGGTCTGGAGTTCAGACACCTGTCTGGCAGAGATTAAAGCAACCAAAGAAAGAGTCTTCCAGGTGCAATGTTGCAAAGCAGCAGCAGCGGCAGGCTCTAAAGGAGCCTAAGTAGGTTCATCAAGGATGAAATTAAAATACCAGGAAGGGGGAATGGGCTTTCTTGGGGAAATGATATGAAGACATCTTTAAGAAATTACTTTACCTCAAAACTAGAGGCCAGAGGAAGATTCAGTGGCAGACAGGCAGATATTACTTACAAGTGTGCTTTCTCTGAAGAGTGTTGCCAGGCCAGCATGCCACAGTTCACACAGGTAGAAAAGCACCAAGGGGACCCCACTGAAAAGGGATCCTGGTGAAGCTTAAGACATCATACAGAAAATCTCTTCCACTTAGACATGCATAATTTTCTAGTAGTGGGTTTCCTGGTCTCCTGCAGGACTCTAACCATGTCCTCAGAAAAAAAATGGTGCCAGAAAGTAATCAAAACCCTATCACCCAAAGTGTCAATTGAGTGGACAGGTGAAGGTGAATGAGAGATCCTTTGTCCTGTGAGAGAAGGTCCATGCGATGAAGTAACTTCTGAAAATTGCACCTTGCCAGATGGAATAAGAGAGGGATCCAGTGTTGGCTGTTTCAAAAGCGAGTCACCAACAAGATTTTTGGAGACAGTCCTTCTATATCTTGTGAAGGAGCTTGGAAAGAAGGGGATGAAAGACAAAGAATTTCCAAGAGAAAGACAAAGTCAACTTTCCAAACCAAATTACTTGGGACTCTGGAACAGAACTGAGGAAGTTGCCTAATCAGAGAAGGGAGACCGAGACCCACTTAAGAATAGCCCACCAATGAATTATGTCCAAAAACACATCTCTGTACAACATTCATTTGTGAGGCTATGTCCTGGACCTGCTTTGAGAATCTGTCACAAGATTGCACTCTGAAGGTATATAGACTGCCTGTAGGGTCACGTCCAGATTGATGGCTACTTCCCATGCTTAAAGGAATAGTCTGTAAAGAAGGCAAGACCTCACACCGCCTTGTTTGTTTTTGTACCACATGACTGTGGTGTTGTTTGTATAAACCTTCAAGGGACTTGGCATCTATAGTGAGTGGAAAGCTCAAAGAGCCAGAATGACAACCCTCATTTCCTTTATGTTGATGTGATCCACCCTCTACTGAAAAGGAGAAAGGCCCTGAACCTTCAGGGAGCCTGAAGAGGTTCCCCACCCCAGCTGACCCATGTCTGAAGAGTTCCTGGGAAGGCTGAGAAGGTTGGAAAGAAGCACCTGGATTGAATGATATGTGCCGATTCCACCAGTGAAATTTCAATCTGAGTTAAGGGAGCAGAGAACTAGATAGTCTAGTGGGTGGCAGTGTTGAAGCTGCACTGATTTTAAATACTGTTGAAACTTTATTATATGAAACCTTGCCCAGGGAAGCATGGCGATGGTAGAAGCCATGAACCCTAGAGCCCTGAGAAACTCACTGGCCAGAAGACATGACAGGGGACAAAACATTAAGGCAGGGAGAGAGGCTAGTATGTGAATAATCTGGATCCTGCAACCTAGAAAAATGTGATCCTGAGATGGAGTCAACATTGATGTCTGAAGATTGACTGTGAACCCCACATTGTGTAATAGAAACTGGGTAAAATGAAGACCCTGCACTAGCTTGGTTTATGATGGGGCCTGAGCAAGAGGTAATCCAGATAGGGAAATATCTGAATGTCCTGAAACCTTCAAAAAGGTGAACACTGGAGCTAGGCATTTGATGAATACCCTTGGGTCTGTTGAGAACCCAAATGGCAAAACAGAGAACTGAAAATGAGAGGAAGAAACAGAAATGCAAACATTTCCTGAATAAAAGGATAGGAATATGAAGGTAGGAATCCTTTAAGTAAAGTGAAACTAGAAAGACCTGGGGAAGCAACAGAGGAAACAGAAAGCATTCAGAAGGATGGCACTATGGGAAAAGTTTTCAGAAAGGAAAGATCCAGGACAGGTCTCCAACGTCCCTCTTTCCTGGGGCCAAGAAACATTCTGAAATAAAACCCTAGACCCTTCTCAGTCTGTGAAACTGTTTGAATGGTACCGTAGTCTAACAGTCCCTGCAATACCCCTGGAAAATGAAGTTGTTTTGCATAAGGTTGAAGAATACAGGAAAAGGAGGGAAGGGTTTTCCAGGCCATATAGCAACACTGTCCGATAATGAACAGAACCCAAGGGTCTCTAGTGATCTTTTGCCAAATTGGGAGAGAGAAAACCCGAGGGACAAGGGAACCTAGCACAGAGGAAGGGAGGGCAGAAAGTCAGATGGCTGCAGGCTTGTCAAGAAAGGGCTACTTTTGGGGGCTAGGCATTTAAATAGGCTTATCAAAAACACATCTAGAAGCCTGCTTACTCTTGGAAAGACTGTCTGGGCAGTTTATGCAAAAAGGTAATCTACTAGGATAGTTCATCTGAAACTTGGGACTGGGAGAAAAAGATGTGCTTCTAATCTTTCATGACCTTACCCTGATACTGCAAGGTCTTAAAGAGCTCTGCCACAGCAGTGCCAAACAAGTTTTGGTTATCCGGAGGATCATCCAGGAGTTTTGCTTTAATACTATCTGGCGAAGCTTGAAGGTGAAGCCAGGGATAGTGCCTCATCACAGATCCAGAGGCAGCAGCCCTAGAGGAGGCATCTACTGCATCATAGCTACACTTTAGAGTGATGGGCAACCTGAGAAGTAGAAACTAGTAAAGAAAGAGCTGAGGCCTTACCTTCAGATTCAGGCATGTCAGAGACCATCTTTCCAATCTCGTCATATGGGTGTGGTAATTTATAGGCCTAAAGGGTGAAGTAGCAGAAGTGTATACTTTCTTACTCATCCTCTCCATAGCTCTACTATCCTTGTCCAAAAGATGGAGCTTAGAAGAGGGCAGCAGTCTAGAAGGCTTATTAGTACACATAGAAATCACCACTGGATTAAATGAAGGGAATTTGTACAAGAACTTGAAGGCATTTGGCACTGTTGGTACATTTTTAACACAATCAGCTTTACAAATACATTTTTCAACACAATCTGTACAAATCAGTTTGATATACAAATGACAGAATTCTTTACAAAATACCAGCTAGCTGTGCTGGCATATGTTACCTATTCACTGCCCTACTTCTCCAGACATAGCTGGCAATACCTCACATCACAATACAAGAACTTGCAGGCATTCGGTACCTTATAGAACCTATCAGGCTTCTTAGGAAATGGAGTTTGGAAGTCTGATGCCAGGGAAGCAGCAGATAATGTATCCAATAGAGCAGCCAACACATGAGGGACATCAGAAGGTTTAAGAGAGTCCATGTTTAAAAACTCATAGTACCTATTCTGGATGTCTTATACCTGGGAGCAATCCCATTTGAAATGTTCCATCATATGCAGGACCATGTCTCCAAAAGAGAGTTCCTCCAAAGGAAAATCAGGACCGACAGATTCTTCCTCCTCATCCAACCCTGAATCTAATGGAGAAGGCAACTGAGAGGAGTAGGCTAAGGAGTCAGCATCAGAGTCTGAAACCTTGTCCAAGGAATTGGGGTCCCTTGCCCTTTTGGGGGTAGAGGACCATGGGAACCCAGTAACAGAGTCCCCCTGAGGAAGCTTTAAAGCCATCAAAACACTGAATACGTTTTGAGAGAAGTCCTGCCATTCCCTTTGTGGAACTCTGTCAGCTGACACTGTATGTTAAGTCTTCTGTCTTTTCTTTAAGGGGATGTCCACCCTAGCAAAACATGATGGTTGGACCCCTGCCTGGATGTGATCAAGGTACTCGGCACCTCTTGCCTGACAAGGTACTCGGCACCTCTTGCCTGACAAGGATCTAAGGAATTCCACCATAGTTCCCCCCTCAATGTCCATGGCGGATGCTTGCAAGGTCTCCAAGGAAGTGTCAGTAGCAGTTCATGCTAGCCACCGAGAAGGTTGCGGCAGAAGAAACTGATGGCAGCACTGGACTATCCTCCAGGTTCTCATTCACCTCAAGAGAGAAGTCTGGTGGTGGCTGGCATCAAGATTTCTTGGCTTTCTTCTGGAATGGTGGCTGTATCTTGGGACGAGCGAATTCTGCCATGGAACATTGGGCCAACAGATTGAGACATTGGTTTTCAAGATAAATGAAAGAAAGATGGCTACATAAAGTCTTGGGTACAAAAGCCTGACAGATGGAATATAGTGTGTGGTTGTGAAACTCACCTAAGCAAAACAGGCACCTATTGTGGCGGTCCTTATGGGAAATCTGCCTCTCACACTGACATTTCCTTTTCTTGGATGACATGTGACCCACTGAAAATAGAATAAAAAGAAAAAGGAACTCCCAACAGGGTACTTATCTTAAAGATGTAGACTCTGTACAACCAGCAAAGTGAAGGGCATTCAGATAGATGTTCAATGACGGCGTTCGGACTGGCGACAATGAAGTTCTGGGTTGGGAGTGTTCCTATGTCACCCTTTGCCCCTGATGCAAACATAGGGCATTACACCTGATGTACAATGCTTCTAGGTAATAAAGGCTTTGGTATACTGGCCAGGCTTTATGCTATTCTTGGTAGGAGATCCCAGAGGTGAATACTGCAACAGTGATATGGAAGGACATGTATCAATCTAGAGGCCATTACCTGTACCTGATCTAATTGTCACTTTCAAATCAGTGCCCTCCATACCTCTCAACCGTACAGAATTCCTAAGCATTTACCATTTTTGAGGTGCAAATAATGAGGTGCCACGAATTTCTGACTGGCCCCCTTTAATCCCGAATTTCCTGGCTTTTTTTTTTTTTTTTTTTTGATTATTTTTTTTTTAGTGCAATTTTCTGCTGACGTCATCACATGCAGAGGCATGCATGAGCAGCCTGCCAGCCTGTTGGAATTGGCTGAGCCTAGGGCTCGAGGGGTGTGGCTGATTCACTGTACTTTAAGGGCAGCAGCGTTTGTGTGTTTCCCCAGCTCCTCAGACCTCCGGGTAAGAAAAAAAAAAAAAAGTAAAAACTGTTCCATTCATTATTCAACAAGTAAAAACCTCAGCACTTTTAGGACTGTTGTGTTCATTATTTGTGCTGCAGCATTTATTGAAGCATTTTGGTCACATTAGGGGTGGGGGTGTGTGCTGCATATAGTTGAATTTAGAATGCTGGCTGGTCGGCGGTCCCACTAGCTGAATTACATTACTGTGGACTGTTCTGGTCTTACTAGATGAATTATATTACTGTTCCGTTCACAGTGTGTGTACTTATTTTATACAGTTGTTGGTCAATGGCCTCACTAGCTGATTAGACTATGGCTCACTAGTTGAATTACGGTTGGTCTCACTAACTAAATTAAGTTACTGTTCCGTTTGGTGTGTGTGTGTGTGTGTGTGTGTGTGTGTGTGTGTGTATGAAATGCCCCAGTTAGGAATACCTGGTGGTTAGCATTACTCAGGCTCAAACCCTGTACCATAGGTACAAGAAGCAAGAGGCTGAGTTCTCTACCCATACCACCACTTCTGAATGAGTTATAGCTCTCAACTGTACAAAGTTTCACATTTTATTCTAGCAACTTTCTAAGATTATACAAGCAATGTTTAAAAGGTGTCCCCTGTTTTGGGCCTTTGCCCCTCCCCCCCATAAATTTTCTTTTTTTTCCTGATTTCTTGTGTTGCACAGTTTTTTAGGGAAAGAGAAGTTTAGTGCTGCTTATGCAAACTCTACTTTGCATCGTTAGTAGCACAATATGTAGTATATACTTGTGTTTGCTGCAGAAGGCTGTGGGTTCTGCTCCCATAGTATGTAAATGTATTGGTGATACTGTGTTGTACTTTTAAAGGGGTGGATGCTGCATTCCTGAGAATGTCCTCCTTTAGCAGCAATACCTAGTAACTATGAACCTGTTATTCAGTTTGCCATCCATTCCCTACTGAAATATTACTAGCTTAGTTTTTAATGTAACATAGGCAATTTATTCTTCAAGGGCAACAGGCACTTTAGTTGTAGATGAAACAATGAAATATAAAATTGTTTACTAGCAGCAACCTCTTCATTAGTTGCAGATCTCTTTAAAGTGGAATTATTTAGATGACTTTTACTTCTGCAGAGATTGTGCATATTTACTGATACTGGTGCACTGTAGAAGTTTAAATAGACTTTTATGATGGAAATGTTATGAATTGGGCAGTGTTGTTATTATTGGTTCATCATGCGTTTGTTTCATTGCTTACTGGAAAATGTTCAAAACAAATTTAAAAAGGTGCTCTAACAAGTGTGCTGTATTATAGAAAGAATACAATTTAATACAGTCAGGAAGGTGCATCAAAGAACACATTTGTTTTGTGTGTCAGGGGCCTATGATTTGAAAGCAGCCCAAATGTAATCTTCATCTAACACTAGCCAGATGCATTTTCTTTGAATGTGGGTTTTAATGCTGTTTCAATGAATGTGAGTTTAAAGGGCTGAGAAATGTTTATGCTATGTCTATTTTTATTGTGAGACTGTATCGCTTTGTTTAGCGGATGTCTATTAGTGTTTGTGCTATAAAATGTAAAATAAGTTTTAAATGAAATCCAAACAATCATTCTTCAAGTAAAGCAGTATGCATATTACAGTGTTTATGGTAAATGGGGAGAAATAGCCAAGTAATGGGATGTTGGAATGGCTGCAGGGGGGACTCAGGAGCTATATTTTGGCAGTCTGTTCTTCAGTTTACGTTTGAAAGTTGGTATCCCACAATTCCATTGGAGTGGGTGGGATTACATAATTATGTAGTATGTTAATCAGCATACAGGTTTATACCTATTTTTCATGGGCCTTTGTCCAGACTTTTGATGTTTCCAAGTTGAGAGGTATGGTGCCCTCACATTTTATGGCTTAGTAACAATTTATAGACACATTTAATAAACTCCTGGTTGTAATCTCTACTAACATACCACCGGCTTCCTTCTATCAATATCCCATAAGAGTATGTTTGTTTTAATTTTTCTGAATGAACTACAACACCATGTTTATGTTTTTTTTTTTCCAACTAATACCAGACATAGTTTTCACACTGAAAAGAATGTGACCTCTACATTTCATTCCTCACTTACAACCCTGTACCAAGTTCAGTCAGTAAATGAGTTGTTTGCTTCTTTCGGCTTTTCCCGGTTAGGGGTCGCCACAGCGGAACTCTGGTCCACTAATGATTGGCAGTAGATTTTGACGTGCTGGCTTGCCGGGCCTAATGCACAACCTTCAATGAAGGAACGCCCATTCACGCATGTCGCCACACAGAAGACGCTCTGAGAATCGAACGGACAATGTCTAACTGAGGCGACAACGCTACTGCAGCACCACCACCGCAGTCAGTCAGTAAAGGAGTGAAAATACTAAATTAAATCAGTTCAAGGTATGAAATCTAACCAACCACTAGTTTTTGCCCACACACTACGGTAGCCGTCATTAGATCATTAGTCCAATACAATATTTATCATTGCAGTCCAGTACAATACAAACTTGGTTTTAATATCTGAGATTTTGGTACCCTGACCTACTTAATCTTAAAAATACTCACACACCTATGTACATTTCCATTCTAGATTGTAGCAAATTCTAACAGCTATCAGGAGAGTAAGACCCATGATTACGAGTCCCATCATTTCAAAAATAAAATGCAACTGTACAAGAGTGACAGCAAATCTTAAAATTTGCTGCACTCCTCCTGACTTGCTAACATCCTTTGCAAGCTGGGGATAAATGGGTTGTGCAAGTAACAACCACACACCTAATACTTGACTATACATTAACTCAGATCACTGTACCTTTGGTGTAGGGGGGATAAGTCAAGGTACTGAATCCCCTCAAAATGTACTCCCTTGAGGCACTCCTTAAAATGGAAAACAGATATCTGTGCAGTGACTGAGACCTGGTTCAAGGCTCCAGAAAGCACCCCTGCATTACCAGGCTAGAACTCATACCACACTTTTCGGCCGCCTAACCTGGACTGGAAAACCAAAGGCAGAGGTGTGTCCATATTCATTAAGGATATCCACACCTCCAGGCTAGTTGCTCTAGCATCCGAGGTTATCCAAGTACAATTAATTCTGGGCAAAACTGAAATCCAAATTGTAGCTTGCTACAGATCCCCCACCATGCCCCAGGATTCCCACTCCTCTTTTCTTGATATACTGGAAAATATTCAGGTTCAACCAAACGCCCTAATAATGGACGATTTTAACTACCCCACCATTAACTGGGAAAACTACTCATGTACCAACTCCTTCATTCAATGCTTTCTGGAATTTATAAATTCCAATGCCCTGGATCAAATTATTCACACCTCCCAGCAGAGGCAACAATATCCTAGACCTCATTACCAACGTGAGTGACCGGTGTTCCACACCTGAATTCAACTCCTCGTTGGTCAGATCCAACCATAAGCTAATCACCCTAGATATCCACATCCTGCACCCACCCCCCATTAAGGAAACCATGGTAAAACATTTCTCCAAAGCCAACTTCATGGTTCTTAAGACAGAAGTGGCGAACTTCATGACACCCACACAGATGGATAATACAGTTACAACTGCTGAATCTTACACAAATGCACTCTATAAGCACTTACACGAGTGCATGGATTGTGCTATCCCAAACAGAACCAAGATGCTCTCCTCCAAAAAAGGAAGCCAATCTGGTGGTCCCCTGCCATAAACAAACTCTACAACAGAAGGAAGAAAATGTTGCAAAAGAGTAAAATCCCATGAGTGGAGGAGCTACCTGGTCAGCCTCAGTAAGAAGCTGAGATCCCTTATAAAAGATCCTCCAAAGCTAGCTACGAAAACAAAATTGCCATTGATTCTAGGGACAACCACAAAGCATTCTATAACTATGTCAAGAATCTCAATGGCAACACCCAGATCTGCTCTACATTGCAGCACAATGGCATGAAAATTACAGAACCAAACGGATATTGCCAACATCCTGGCAAATAGGTTCAGTGCTAACTTTAACCCCCCTCCCCCCACCCCCTAAAGGGCCCATAGCTATACAGGAAGAATGCAGCGTCCCTGTAATCACAACTAGGCAGGTAAAAGCTGCACTCTTCTAAAGCCAATGGGACCGGACAACATCCCAGGCTGCATTTTACACGAACTTCAGAATGAACTGGCTCCCCATCTAAGCACCATGTTCAATCATAGCCTCACATCAGCCTTTGTGCCCACTGAATGGTGCACAGCAACAGTTATCCCATTCCACAAAGGGTGAGCCACCACTGATCCCGGGAACTATCGACCTTTTAGCCTGACGAGCCTGGCCAGTAAGGCCATGGAATGCATCTTCATGGAACTCCTAAACAAAGACATTGGTAACCTGCAAACTCTGGCCCCACCCAGTTCAGGTTTGTGAAAGGCAGATCATGCCTCCTGAACCTGATGGACATTTTTGTGGCAGTCACCAAAGCCGTAGATGAGGGTAAGGTGGTTCACACAGCCCATCTTGGCCTCTCCAAGGCTTTCAACACCATCCCCCACTCTGGAATTATAGCTAAACTCACTAAACTAGATATAAATCCCTACATCACAAGATGGGTTGCCAACTGGCTCACTGTCCTGGGACCTCTCCTGTTTGGTATTACTTCTCTGAAGTACAGGCTAACACAGAAGGCCTTTGGCTAACAAAGTTCACAGATGACTGCAAACTAGGAGCCATAGTCGAGTCCCCAAATGATGTGGACATCCTACAGAAGGGCCTCACTGAGACAGATGCCTGGTGTCAGAGCCATGGCCTCAAGCTCAATGTGCCAAAAAGTGCATAGTCATCCTCTTTGGTAAAAACCCTGTACCCATGAACTGCCACATAGGCGGCAGTCTACTTAATGCTGAATGTGTGATGAGAGACCTTGGGACCCAGGTTGTCAGTAGTCTCTCCTTTGATAATCACATCTCCACAGTAGTCAAGAAATCCTTCTACGTGCCACACCTCATCACAAAAGGGCTCTCATCCAGGAAAAAGAAAAAGAGGTCATTGTTCCCCTTTACTCGACACTCAGACCCATTATATAGAGTACAACGCCCCTTTTGGAATGTACCTCACAAGACATCTGCAGCAGCTGGAAAGGCCACAGAAGTACCTCACAAAGAGGATTACTGGCCTCTAACAGATGCCCCACACTGACCATCTCAAAAAACTCTAGATTTACTCCATAGCATATCACCTACTCTGAAGTGATCTCTGCCTAACATATAAAGCTATGTCAAACCCAGAGCTGTTGGACATGCTACACCTAAAGAAATCCCAATCCCGCCGAGCTACATGCTCTGGAGGCCTAAACCTTGTCACCATAATAAACAGGACATGCTGGAGGGATAGATTCCTGTCCCAAAGACTTCCCATACTCTGGAACAAGCTACCCATCTATGTCAAGCAAAGTCACTCATTAGCACTCCAAGAAAAATCTTGAGGAGTGGATGGGAAATGGGAAATGCACCCCGGGGATAACTTCTGTGGCTCTGCTTGACAGGGGCACAGGAAAATAACTTTCTTGGGTGGCGCAAGCCAGGGAACCTTGTTGGCTAGGCTTACTTAGACCCTTGGGCCGATAGCCTAGTACCTACTTATGAACCTTGGACTTGGAATATTTGCATGTGTGCGTACACATACACACACACACACTCTCACTATTGTGAGGGTGGACTGCAATTCCAGTGGACTACAATTCCAGTCGTGAAACACTTCAGTAAGATCTCATCCCAACAGCATTATACTGGCTGATTTTTTTCTTACAAATTCAACAATGTTCTCTTTGGGAAGGGACCACAAGATCTAAAAAGCACCATTTATAACTTTCATAAAATATCTGTAACTTCTTCCTCAATTACTGTAATGTTTCCTTTTAAAAAAAAATGCTTTTATCAGGAGTGTACAACTGTCAGTGTGCAACATAGTACTTGTACTTTAAAAAATGCCATTTTCATTGTATGCTTTAAGCATAAGATGTCTGCAATTAGAAATCTAGGCCAACTTCATTTATTTTTCTGGTTATCCATTTAGTGGCAGTCAACTTTCTGACACGCGTTTTAAATCAAAGGTTTACATGCTTAAACACAACATAGCAAAACAAATTGTTATTCATAAATATGGTTGTCAACTCACCTGTCTGAAGTCAGTGATAGGCTTAAAGTATCCTTCAAGATGGGCATCGAATGAGACCAACTAGAAGTGGGGGAGAAGGTTAAACACAAACCTTTTTAGACATTTTTTGTGAATAATATGATGTATGCTGACTACAGACAAGTACTACACAACTTCCATGGCAAAGAACACGAAACACAAACTGATGCCATATACCACAATTTACCAGTCAGAAAAAAATGTAAGAAATTTAAATTACGTAAGAGAAATCCTAGCTAGTGTGATGGTAACATGCTTATACACACTGTTCAAAATGCTCATCCTAAAAGCAGGATACTCAAAAGGTACCATCTGTATTCAACAAGTGTGCACCACTAGCAGGTTGACATGGCTGTAATCCCTGCAAGGGATGAGGCATACAAGGGACGGCTTTGCAGCACATTTAATCCAGAGAGAAAAAAATGGGTTGAAATGTATATTAGAACAGAGACGGAATAAAAAAAGGGAGGAGGGGGAAGATACTATCATCATTTTCTGTAGCTAACCAAGGAAAGTAAAGAAAATTGGTTTATTTACCAAGTATTGAAATAAATGTAATCTGTATTCTGCATTCTAAATGTCTAAATATAAAGTAAAATAAGACTTTTATAACCTTATTCACTTATTAGAAAATGCAATCATGGTGACATCCAAGACTATATGATAGTCCAATACACCACTGCTGGCATAAAATGCCAAGTGTAAACAAGTCATAAGTACAATTTATGGCAATGCATGAAACTACAGTTTGTCTCCTTTCCACTCACCCCATTACTATAGCACAAAATAAATGGCCATTCAACACTAAGCACAAGCCAGGAAACAAGCAAATACAAAAATATCAACCATATCATTCAGAAAATATCATTTAACCCTGAAATTAAGTGAATGATCTTGCATGACACTAAATCAATGTGTGTGCAACTGACATCAATGTTACTTGTATTACTGAAGCCAAAATAAATGGGCACACAAATTATTTCAAGCAGATCATACCACCTCTTAATTGTCCAGATTTTCACTTCATTTTTTTTTTTTTTATCTTTTCCTCATTCGTTTATTTATTGCATTTGTTTACCAGCAAAGTTCACTGGGCCTAAGACAGCCCATTTTCAGTGGAGGCCCAGGGAGAAAAGCTGTACATTAATTACATACATGTTAACACACAAAAACAAAAGTATGTCGAGAGGCAATAGTCCAATTAATAAAATAAGGACAGTGATATTGTTTGCAATAATGGTATAGGATATGGAAGAAAAACAGAAATCATTCAAATAACACCCAAGTAGAATTGTAACTACAGAATTTTTTATTTTTATTTTTTAATGTAGAGGAGAGTTAACGTCAGGATGAGAAAGAGTAGAAGGAGACAGATAGGCTACAGGAGGGAAAAGTCAAGTCAGAGTGGGAGTAGAAGGAGTAAGTATATTAGAGAAGAGGGGAGGAAAAAAGCAGTAATTAAATGAAGTCAGGTTTTGAGGTTGTTTGTTGGGGTGCAGGTGCATAGCCAGTGAGAGGAGAGATGTAGTCTGAGGGATTTTTTAAAGGAAGAAGGATTACTGGTGGTCCTGAATGAAGGAGGGAGAAAATTTATGGTTTTCTGACAAATCGCCGAGGACTAAAATCACTAAATAATTACATACATTAGAGTTTCAAGCTCAACATTATTAAGAAAATGCATGGCAATCTGAATCATATTATTCTGCTAACTTCCTAAGTTACTAAGAGCAATATTTAACATCTGTCCCTACTTTTGGGTCTTTGTCGCCCCCACCCTCATTATTTTAGGCTTTGTCCAGTACTCTTGCCAAATTAGGATTTCAGTGCTTCAGGTACACAGCAACACCTTCTGTTTATCAAGCTAGAAGCACCACCACAATATGGTAACATGAGGAGTCATAGTAAAGGGTAGGTATTCCTAAAACAAACCGTGATAGATCTAAGCTAAAATTCACAGTAAAATTATTGTACTAGTCTTGAGATTTTGCCAGCTTTTGTGAAAATGGCTTTACAACACACACACACACACACACACACACACACACACACACACACACACACACACACACACACACACACACACACACCTGTTCCGTACACAGCCTTTGTCCCAGGTTGGAATTAACAGCCCTTGGACACTAATATTTACCAGAAAAAGAAAATATGAAAAGAATCCTGCAAAACATCCTATAAATCAAACCTTCTGCACAAAGGACCAGATCTGATATTACTACATTCTCCAGGGGACTGAATAAAAGTATTATATAAATGGGAAAGTACTATGTTTCAGTTTTCATTAAAAGTAGTCAAATTTCATTCTTTCTTGTCCCGCTGTCTGTGACCTTAGATTTGTTTATGTAAGGGGCGGCATAGCTCCTGCCACAAAAAAAGGGGGGCATAGCTCCCGACAAAAAAATAAGGATTTTGGATATGACATGCCTGCATATGTGTGTGTGATATATACATTATATACACACAGCTTTAAAGCAATAGCACAGTAACAAAGCTGAATGGGATCTACAAATATCAAGCAAAACAATGCCTGTCTAGTGGAAAATCAATAAGGGATACATCTTTTCAATGCTGGACCGGCTTTGTCTAACCTTCTAAATCTGGAAACAAAGGCAGTTACAAAGAGTTTAGCAGATCAGAGAATTGTTTAGCAACAATTGCTGTATGTAGTGTTAATTTTAAAAGAAACAGCCAGGAATCCCTATGTAGAAAGATAACTTACTGAAGTAAACCAGTGAAACTGGTCTCTTACTCAATGAAGATTATGATCCAGTATGCCCTCAAGATGCTCGCTCCAAACTCTTTCCAGGCCATTGTTCTAAAAGGACAGAAAGGAAATCCCTTATGACTCAGAAGGGACATTACCCCTTACCTACCTTGGCTATGCACATGACTGCAGTGAGACTGCCATAGTTGAAACACTAGCGCACAGAAAGCCAGACCAGAGAATGTTGACTTGTGTATTGCAACACTGCTGATTTATAAAGGGCTACACTTTGCAACTGCTCCATGCTTAAAAGATAATAAAATACAAAACATGTTTAAAACAAGTTTAATTTTAAATACAGTTAGAGTTTGCCACTTTCCAAAATGGTCACTCATGGTCTAAAACTGCAGTCCAGTACTTGAATCTTGCAAAGTGTGTCGTCAAAGTGCAAGGCTTTATGATAAACTGTAAATTGCTGCAAGTCACAGTAGGAAGCAAACATATGAACAATATGGTATTTTTCTTTTATTTTTAAGCAGGTTTAAATTATAATTCATTGGCATCTATACACTCCAACACTGGGATTCAGGGTCAACAGCTTTCAGCTACTGAGGGGCACACAAGGCTACACAAAACAGTTGCACACCAACATGAGCGTCAGCATGAATAGGCCAAAGGCACATGAAGACCATCCCTGAATACCGAAGAGATATGCCTATTAAAATGTATCAGTGAGAAACAGATCATTTATTTGAGCAGGGAAGCTGAAACAAAATGATCTTTGTGCTTCACAGCAGCATCTTTGACAGGTAGAATATAGATTCCAAGCTTGGCCTTAAAGTCTTCAAGAAGAGGTTGGAGCCTTAATCAGGAGCATCTCCTTAATACATAACCAGAGGGCAGCAGCCCTAGGAGACACCTTAGCAGCATCATAACTACATCTAATGGAGTGGTATATACCACTTGGGAAGATGCTCCCAAAACAGAGGAAAGCTGTGACTTATCATCTTAATCCGGAAGATCAGACAGTAGCTAAGAGGCCTGAGAAAGAAAGGCCAAAGCATACTTACTCATATGGGTTTGATATTTAATTGCTCTAAAAAGGCAAGATTAGCTGCAATGTACAATTTTTTTCCTCAGCCTTTCCATAGTTTTACTGTCCTTGACTGAAGGGAGAGGAGAAGTGAAAGGCAAAAGTCTGGATGGCTTATCAGTAGCTACAGAAACAACCACTGGGTCTGTAGCAGGGCATTTATAAAGGAATTTGCAGTCCACTAGAATTTTGTAGAATCTATCTGGCCATTTGGGGGCAGGAGGTTGAAAGTCTGGACTCTTAGAAGCAGAAGTGAAAGTGTCCAGAAAGGCTGGCAGAACTGGTGGCACAGCAGAGGGAAAAGGCAAATCCATTTGGATTATATCATAGTATTTCCTCTGCACATCAGTAACCTGTGAGCAGTCTCACTTGAAAAAATCCCTCATATGAGCAATAGTCTCCCCAATGGTGATGTCTTCACCAGGAGACTCTGTTCCATTGGACTCCTCCTCTGGTAATGCATACATGGGGGGGGGGGGGGATTGGGCAGAGAATGGCAAAGATTTATCCTAGGAATTCCCATCCTCAGATGAGATTTTCTCCCTAAACCATTTCTGAGGGGAAGTAGTAGAAGGTAGGCTAGGAAGGGAAATACCAGTGGGAGGCTATAAAGCCATAAAGATATTAAAAAAATCCCTGTGTGAAGGCCTGCCAATCAGGGGAAGGATCCTGAGAATCTGGAAGAGGTTTTGATGTTTTTTTTTTGTTTGTTTTAGTTTCTTTTTAAGTGGCACTACAGCCTTATGGAAGGTGGAGGGAAGTAACATAGGCCTGCATTCTATAACAGTCATTAGCACTTTGTTCTGAACCAAGATCTGAGGAATATCTTGAGGGCCTTCTGAGGAATATCTTGAGGGCCTTCTGATATTAAGAGTCTAAGTTCCACCTGCTCACCTGAAATGGATGCCTGCAACACCTCTGAGGATGTGCCAGTGGCTGACTCCCTGATGGCTTCCACTGTAGTTCTCGACAAGGAATCCAAGCCAAATTCCAAATGGGCTGCTGGGCCTTCACTGGCCTCAAGAGGAACATCTGGAATGGGAGGTGGAGGAGAAGCTTCAGCCTGAGCTTCTTGACCTTCCTCGCAGAAGGACCCGACATATTTGCCAGAACGTTGCACACTAACCTCTTAAGTCTCGATTCTCTAAGTAAATATTTAGAGAGTGAAGGCAGATGCACAGAGTTTTGTGAACAAATGCCCGACATATAGAGCAAGACTTATGGTCATGATTAGGAGCTAAACAAATCAAAAAAAAAACACTGATCATAGGAATCTGTGTGGAATTTGTCTTCTACAATGGCACTCGCCTTTTCTGGATGACATGTAACCTCAGACAGAAAAGCAGTAGTAAAAGTAAATAGGAAAAAAACAATTGGGCACTTATCTAAACACACTTGTACAGCAACCAAGAACTCAGGCAAGCAGACAGTCAAAGATGGTGTGCAGACTGCTGGCAGAGAAGTTCTGAGGATGGTACATGTGGATGTCACTTTTATGGCAGACGGCTGCCTTGGGCCCACCTGTGATGTCCCATGTACCTAGCAGTGGTAAAAGGCTTTTGTATTCTGATGTCCGACCAGTATCTTTTATGGCAGGGAATCCCATGTAATGAATACTGTGACACAGGAACAGAAGGACATCATGAGAATCCCGAGTGATCCTTAACCAGTTTGGAAGGGACAGGGGAAGATGAAGAGCTAGTGGGATGTGACTGAGGAGTGGGGAAAAAAAAAGTCAGAGCCTGGCTCGTCTGGAAAAGGAGGATTCTGAGCTGTAGGAGTTTGAGTAGACTTAGCAGGAGGATGCCTCTTACCACCCTTTTTACCTTTGGGAGGAGGGAGAGACTGCTTATGGACAAAGGCAGGTTTATTAGGGTAATTCCTCTGAAATTTGGGAACAGGAGAAAAAAAAAAGTTTCAGTTCCTGCATAGCCTTACCCTGAAGAGGCTTAAAGAGCTCAGCAGCTACAGAACCAGAGATATTTTTGCTATCTAGAGAAGCATCTATCAGTTTAGCCTTAATATTAACAGGCAAAGGCGAAAGGCGAAGCCAGGAATACCTCTTCATCACAGAGTCAAAGGTAGCAATAAGGCATCAGCTCCATCATAACTGCATTTAATAGAATGGCAAGCTACTTGGGAAGAGGACCCTAACAAAGAAAGAGCCAAAGTCTTCTCCTCAGAGTCAGGAAGGTCTGAAAAAGCCTGAGAGAAAATAGCCAAAACATATCTGGTCACGTCAGTCTGGTAATTCACAGCCAGAAAGGCCAGGATAGCAGCAGTATACACTTTCTTACCCAATCTCTCCATGGTTCTGCTGTCCTTGTCAGAGGGGAGCAGCTTTGTAGAAGGTAAAAGCTTAAATGGTTTATTAGAAGAAACGGAAATAACAGAAGGGTCAGCAGAGGGATACTTCTAAAGAAATTTACAATCACCAGACACCTTGTAAAACCTATCAGTTTTTTTTTAGGAGTAGGGGCTGAGAATCAGGAGCCTGGGAAGCTGCAGAAAAAGTGTTAAACAAGGCAGCAAGCACAGGAGGGACAGCAGAGGGCTTGGGAGACTTCATCTGATGGAGTTCATAATACTTCTGCTGCACATCTGACATCTGGGTACAGTCCCACTTAACATACCTCTTCACTTGGAAACATTAAAAATCTGGACAAAAGCCCATGAAAAGTAGGTACAACTGGCCAAAAATGTGTATGGTGATTAACAACACTTGTATACATAAATATATAACCCCACCCACTCCAAAGGAATTGGGGGATACTGACTATAATGGCAGACAGCCACAAGTGTCTCTCTCCTTCTGAACCCACCTCATCATCCAATGAGATACATGAAGTCACTGTTATAAAATCACTCTGTAGCTACTTCACCCTAAATACAATTAATTCTTTTACATCAAATGATTAGTGCTTGCAATCTGTGGAATATACACATCAGCTTAATGTAGAATAACTTTCACTTCAAGCAGAATATTTTCTGCTAATCTACTCTGTGAATAAAACACCCAAATTCCTATACATCTGCAATCCTGTTAAGAAACTTTTTCATCCTGTTAAAAGAAAATAAACTCAGCAGTTTGCTAGAATCCATTTTACATCTGTTTTAGCCCCAGTGTTTGAACACCAGGCGTTCTCTCACTGCCCAAGAAAAAAAAAACAGACTATATTCAAGATGAAATGTTCTTTACATTCATGCTCATCTGGAAACCATGGTTTGCCCACACAAACACACAATCGCATCTATTGAGCAAAGTCCAGGACAACAGAAAAAGTACCATAACCTGCATTACCATTTTAGCTAACTAACTCAAGACCGGGATATTGCAATGCATTTGTATGCTTCAGTGTAATAATAAATAGTGAAGGTTTGATTCTCCAATTTCTCCTAGTCTTGGTTTGTAAACTGTGCGGCAGTGAGAAAGTCAATTAACCAGTTATTATTCTGGGATTGTCCAAGAAAAAAAAAAAAAAAAGGCATATTGCGATGTATTTTTTTTTTAATCAAACAGGTGTGGTTTATGCATTGCGTATTCCATCAGCAAGTTCCTGGGATTGGGACAGTACTAACACCATTAAAATGTGCACTTGGATAAAATTAGTCACATAATTGCACTCTTAAAAATGGACAACTTTGGCAGCAAATGAAGCCATAGTATACTACACTGTGTAATTTGTAAGGTTAAAAATAAGGAACAGACAGCTCAGATGCCACAATCAGGACTAGCCAGCATGAATTTTTTTTTTTTTTTTTTTTAATAAGGGGAAGGCTCAGGCTGTGCAAAATTCAAATGTTTTAACTTGGACAAAGTGTTGCAAGAGCAGGAAAACAAGTTGATAAATGAAATGCAGTGAGAATTCAAGTGACATTTAATTTAAAGGAGTACAAAATTTCCATTTAATGCCAGTCTACTAGGTTACTGGTCTGCAGAAAGTTTCTTCTAACAACTCATTAAGGCATACAACATGCATACATTTGTTTTGTTTTTTTTTCAATTCTTTACTTACCTAGTCAAGCCACAGGTTGAGCTGCCAGAGAAAGTAAAATTTCTTATCCTGGAAGGGACAGTGCAGAGGAGGACAAGGGTATGTGCAGGTGCTGGGCAGACTGGACTCGCTCTGCACTGCAGAAGCTGAACAACTTGAATGCAAGCCAAATTATAAAAACAGCTCCGCTCGCTGCTCTGCTGCACCTATCAGTCCAAACGAAGTAAACACGGTCCGATAATGTCAGAATCACTGACAGGGTGGCACGAAGCTGATGTCATCATGCACACCCCTGCACATTGATGACATTACAGGATACACTGGTGATGGGCGATGGTGGCAGCCACAACTTTAGTTTATAAATAAAACTCAAAAATCAGGAATTGAAGTGGCCACTCTGGGAATTCATGGCACCCCATTATTTTGCCCTAAAAACTGGTAATTACTGAGGAATTCGGTACAGTTGAGAGGTATGTCACAAACTCAGTCATAAGGAAAACTACATCTCCAAAGGAAATCTCCTCAAAAGAAGAATCAGTCTAAAGGAGAAGGAATATGGGAGGAAAAAGGTCAAGGACTCTCCATCAGAATTAACATCCTCTGACAAAACCTGCTCCCTAGGCCTAAGGACTCTCCATCATAGGTGGGTACTAGGCTGCCTGCCTGAGGGCATTTATAAGCCTAGCCAGAGTGTGTCAGCTTTCGCCACCCCACTGATTAACTGAGCCTCTGTCAAGAAGAGCCAATGAAGTAATCCCAGGGGTGTATTTTCTGTTACCCATCCACTCGTCAAGGTTTCTCTTGAAGAGCGCTAGTGAGAGGATCTGTCTAATGTAGTTAGATTTTGTTCCAAAGCATGGGGAGTCTGACAGGAATCTATCCCTCCAGCATGTTCTATTTATTGTTGTGGTGAGGTTCAACTCAGAGCAAGTGGCTCACAGTGACTTGTATTTCTTTAGGTGGAGCATGTCCATCAATTCTAAGATGGACATGGCTTTGTAAGCCAGGCAGAGATCACCTCTGAGTAAGCGATATGCCACTGAGTACAGCTGCATAGGACATATGTTTGAGGTCAGTAATCCTCTTGGTGAGGTACTTTTGTGGTCTTTCCAGCTGTTGGAAGTGTCTTGTGAGGTACATCCCAAATGGGGCATTGTACTCTATGATGGGTCTGTTGAGTGATGAGTAGAGGGGCACTATAACCTTATTTCTAGATGCGAACCCTTTAGTAATTAGATGGACTACATAGAAGGATTTCCTAACTACTTTGGCAATATGATTGTCAAAGGAGATATTACTATCCACCTGGGTCCCCAGATCTCTTATTACCTCTTCTGTATTAAGGGGGCTGCCACCTATGTGGTGATTCATGGGTGTTTTCCCAAACGGGATGACTATGCATTCTTTGGCATTTAGCTTGAGGCCATGGCTGACACCAGGTGTCCGTCTCAGTAAGGCCCTTTTGGAAAATGTCCGTGTCAGCCGGAGAGTCAATTACGGCTCCCAGTTTGCAGTCGTCGGCAAACTTGGTTAGCCATAGTCCTCCTGTGTTTGCCCATACTTCTGAGAAGTATATGTTGAACAGTAGGGGTCCCAGGACTGAGCTTTGTGGGATACCACTTGTGACTGGTTTAGAGTCAGACCTGGAGCCCGCTATACTTACCATGCGAGTTCTATCTGTAAGCCAGTTGGCAACCCATCTCATGACGTAGGGGTTTATGTTCAGGCTGGTGAGTTTTTCTATAATTCCCATGTGGGGAATGGTGACAAAAGCCTTGGCAAAGTCAAGGTAGGCTGTGTGAACCACCTTCCCCTCATCTATGGCCTTGGTGGCTGTCTCTAAGATGTCAACCAGGTTTAGTAGGCATGATCTGCCCTTAGCAAAGCCAAACTGGGTCAGTGCAAGTGTTTTAAGATTCCCAATGTCTTTAACGAGTTCCATGATGATGCACTCCATAGCCTTACAGACCAGGCTAGTCAGGCTTATGGGGCAATAGTTACCAGGGTCAGTTGTGGCCCCTCCTATGTGGAGCGGAATAACTGTTGCTGTGTGTCATTCTATGGGCATGTAGCCTGTGGAGAGGCTGAGGTTGAACATTGTGTTTAGGTGGGGGGGTTAGTTCATTCTGTAGTTCATGGAAGACGCAGCCTGGGACACCATCTGGCCCCATTGACACTGGTTTTGGCTTTTGAAAGGGCTGTTTTCACCTGTGCATCTGTGATTTCTGGGACACTACACTTTTCAGGTATTGTTGTGGGCCCTTTTGGGGGTGAAATTTGCACTGAATGTATCTGCCAGGATGTTGGCAATATCAGTAGGTTCAGTATATTTTGTGCTATTTTACACTAGCTCAGAGCATATCTGCAAGTTGCCACTTAGATTCTTGGCATAGCTAAAGAAGGCTTTGTGGTTATCTTTCGAATCCTTGGCTATTTTTCTTTTGAAGATGGCCTTGGATGATTTTATGAGGGACCTTAGTTTTTTACTGATATTGATCAGGGATGTCTTTCCTTCTTGGGATTTGCTTTTTTTCTGAACTAGTTTCCTCCTTCTATTGTATAGCCTGTTTATGGCAGGGGTCCACCAGACTGGTTTCCTTCTCTTTGGGGAGTGAGTCTTGGTTTTGCTACGGATGGCACGATCCATGCATCCTTGTAGGTGCTCATAGAGTGCATTTGTAAAGGTTCCTGCATCTTTGATACTGTTATCCTTTAGTGTGGGGGCTGTGAAATGTACCACCTCCGTCTTAAGTAAGGTGAAGTTTGCTATAGAAGTTTTTTGCTGTGGTTTCTTTGATTGGGGGTGGTGGTGTGGACATCCACAGTGATTAGTTTATGGTCTGATCTAACCAGTGACTGGTTGACCTCTGGTGCGGAACACCTGTCACCCATGTTGGCGATGACCAGGTCCAATAATTTTCACCTCTGGTAGGGGAGTTTACCAGCTGATCCAGGGAATTTGAGTTGATAAATTCCAGGAAGCGCTGGACCTGGGAGTTTGTACTCGAGTAGTTTTCCCAGTTAACAGTAGGGCAATTGAAATTGCCCAATATCATGGTGTTTGGTAGGACCTTCATGTTTTCCAGTGTCTCCAAAAAGGCAGAGTGGTGGTCTTGGGTCATGGAGGGTGATCTGTAGCAGGCCACAATTTGCATTGCAGATTTGCCCGATGTTAGTTGCACATGGATGATCTCAGAGGTATCATGCTGCGCCACTAACCTGGAGGTGTAGGTATCCTTGATGAATATGGATACACCCCTTCCTTTTGTATTTCGGTCCATGTTCTGTGGCCAAAATTTGTGGTACGAGTTGTAGCCCAGTAGTGCTGGGATGCTCTGTGGAGCCTTGAACCAGGTTTCAGTTACTGCACAGATGTCAACGTTCGCCATACTGAGGAGTGCATAGAGTGCGTGCATTTTGAGATTTAAACTCCTGGCGTTGAGTAGCACAATCCTCATTTTTTTATTTGTGCCGTTTACGAAGGTGGGTTTGACTTTTGAGCCTTGCCGAAAAAAGGCACTATGGGGCCAGCAAGAGCCTTGGCCAGTATTCGAAAGCCTAGTGGTGACAGGTGCAAGCCATCTCTTGCAAAGCAACGAGGCTCGTCGAGCATGTCAACCCAGGCTGACAGACACTGGACCCCCTTTGAATGACACCAGGAGCTTGGCCATTGTTGAAATTGATCATTTATTTCTTTATACTGCGGTATCATTCTTGGTGGCAGGATGCTACTCGGGGTCAGGGTCATATCTGCCTGGGCTACATGATCAGAGAGCTCTTCCATATCTCTTTTCATGTAGTCCAGGGAGGTACATCTCAGGTCATTCACACCAACATGAATAATGACAGTCATATTTGTACTTGTTCTGGAGTGACCTGAGTGCTTGTGTTATGTGGCGGATTCTGGCTCCTGACAGGAAGCTAACAGTAACCTTCTTGTCCAGCCTAGTGAGTGGGACATTAGTAATAGGTGACCCTATAGTCAGGCACACTGGTGTGTTAGGTAGGTTATTTTGCCTTAAGGGCTGTGATTGTGCAGCACACTGATTTTGTGTTTTATGCTTTGTCTAGTTTGTGACGGGAGGTGCAGTTTTTTTGGGTGTCTGCTTTGGAGATCTCTGATGAATTTGCAGGTTTTTATTTAGAGCCTCAGAGTATAATTTCATGTATTTTTTGCCATTGCTGGTTTAATATGTCTATGAGAGACTGGAGGTGTGGTGCAAGTGTTAACCTTCTCCTCATGACTGCCTGTTCCAGCCTTGGGTGGAGAGAGCTTAGCCTCCAATTTAGCTATATAATTGCATCTCTCACATAGGTTAATGTTTTGTGTTAGGAGGACTGGGTTTGTCTGTGTACAAGAGGCAGTTGTAACATTGCCTCAGGGTACCCAGGTTCACCAGCTGGACTGGAGAGTATACCTGAAATTGCCCTTTGGTCATGCCTGGATAGTCGGGTGCGCTGCTTAGTTGCTTGGTTGGTGAGGGGTGAATAATGAGCCTTGCCCTGCTGGGCAATCAAGTGTCGGGGTATATTAGCGCTTGCTATTAGGTCTGAGCAAGTGCTACACTGTAGGATTCTTTTTAAGTGCTTAGGTTGAGAATTTGACCACTTTCAAGGGAAAAACTGAAGAGGAGACTTGGTGGAGCCAGGAATAATTTAGCCCTAGCTAACTGGCGCTGCCTGGACATGCAAAACCGTGCAAACATGGTTTTTACAGCAGGGAAATGAAAGAGAAATTAGCCCAAAATGGCCTCTAAACTACTAGCTTCTGGGCTGGAACCACTCCTCCAGGGACAGATGGCTGCTCAAAGCTCCCTCTCTCACAGGTGAGCAGAGAGGCCTTCTATCCAAGTAAGGTATGGGCAACTCAGAAACTTGTAACAGCCCTGAATTCAGCACTAGCCTGAAAACTGGACTATACTAGCTTAGAAAGGTGGGAAACAAGGAACATTTATTTTTGAAAAGATAAGACAAAAACAGTAAAATAATACACTTAAAACAGCTTTAAACGACTACAAACAGTAAAAAATACACAGCTTTAGATGACTACAAGCAATCAGAAAAGGTTTTTAAATAAATTACCCAATTAACCTGTAAAAAATCTCAAAACTGAGCCCTGTGTTCCTGTAGTCTTCAAATCAGACAAGTTCTAACTGCACACTCCTGCCACTGGGCTGCAGGGGAACCTTCTCCAAAAAAGAAGGCCTGGATTAGTGCTCAAGTTATACAAACAAAGCTAGATTCAGAAGGCCTGAATCTAGTTTGACAGCAAACAAGGCACACCAATTTCAGTAAGAAACAGTTAAAATATGCAGGCACTATAAGCCTCTAACCAGAAATTCCCAGCTCAGAAGGGCAGAGTCCAGCCTCTCCTCCCACAAGAGTGCAGACCACAAACCTTAATGTAAAATGACTAGCCTTAAGCCCAAGTACTTAAACCAGAATTGATACACTTTTAGAATAACAGACACTGAGCCTTCAAATCAGCAGTTCCCAACTTAGGATGTAAGCTACCAGTCTGCCACAACAGTGCAGACCACAAACCTTCTTAATGTAAAACAACTGGTCTGAAGCCCGAGTGCTTAAACCAAAAGGCTTAGAATGATGGCTACACTTTAATCAGGTTACTATCAGAATTAACATCCTCTGACAAAAACTGCTCCATAGGCCTCTTAAGAGGAGTAGGGAACAGAGGGGAAGCAGGAAGTGATACCTCCTGAGGGGGCTTCAAGCCATAAGGGCATTAAATAAACTGTTTGAAATCCTGCCATTCATGCTGAGGATTCTTTGGAGGAGAAGAAATATGCTTAGTTTTCCATGTCTTTTTCAAGGGGATGTCAGCCTTAAATATCTTAGGTGGCTCGGGCTCCTGCCTACATTAAAGCATAGTAGGAATCTCCTCCCTAACAAGGGTTTGTGGAACACCCCTAGGCCCACTTCGGAAATAATCAGCCACATTTCCCCTTGAACATCCAAAGCAGGTGCCTGTGGAGCATCTGGGGATGTCCGAGAAGCACTGCTTCCAAAGTGGTTGCGGCAGGGGAGTCTGACTGAAAAACCAGGTGAGCCTCTGGGCTTTCATCAGCCTCGATAGAGATGTCTGGTGGAGGCAGTACAGTCAAAGAATCTGACCAAGCTTTCTTGGTCTTCTTTGCAGACAGCTGAGCTTCAGGCTGGGACGATTCTACTATAGTACCCTGAGCCAACAATTTAAGACATTGGCTTTCTTGGGAAATGGCTAAAGAGTAGGGATGACTACTCATTTTGGAACAAACGCTTGACAAATAGAACATATGGTCATGAGATGCACCTAAGCAAAATAAAGACTGCTCGTGACTGTCCTTATGGGGAAGATGTCTCCCACACAGGCATTACCCCTTTCTGGAGGACATGAAAACAACAACCACAAGTAAAATAAGATGAGAAAAATCCCAAAGGGGCACTTATCGGAAAAAACGGCTTAGCAACCAGCAGATGAATGAGCGTTCAGACCAATGATCGAAGATGTCATTTGGACTGGTGACAAAGTAGTTCTGGGGAGGGTACGTTACCCTTTATGCCCTATGCTGTGTGCTTTGAGCATGTGTGAGATATACGATATTCCTATTAAAACCTACGGTTTTGGTATACTGGCTGAATTTTGGGCTACCCTCAGCAGGGGATCCCTACTGTAAGGAATGCTGCAACAATGATATGGAAGGACATCAGTAGATGTTCAAATAGATCACTGCTGCAGTAGCATAAAACTATATGGTGTGTATACTACCAAAGATATCAAAGTCCAGCCAGTATACTAAATCTTCTGTGCCTTTTCTGTCCATCATTCTTCCACCTAATCTGGTAAAAAATGGAACACAGGCACCAAACTTCAAAGCTTTCTGAAAGGAGGCTGAAGTCTAATGCTCTAGAAAAAAAAAAAAAAGAGCAAATGTCATGTCAGGAAAGAGACATCAAAGTGACAATGAACCCACATATGCCAGGGGAAGAAAAAAAAAAGTGAGAAGGTGAGAGGGTGTTAGTACTGCCACAGTGATACATTCAAACATCAACTGTCATGGCAAGTTAACTTACACAAGTGTACTATATATAGTACATAATTAGATCACTGTTGCACAAGCTCTGGAAAAAAAAAAAGTCGATTTTATAGTGCTTAGTGAAAAGTGTGCATCGATGATCAAGTTGTTGCCCCTAGAATAGCTCTCACGTCTACCACTTTCTAAAATGCACCAGAAGTTGCCACAGCTCTTGTGAAGGGAGCCTTGATCTTCTGAGGGGGCTGTTTCCATGCTGGGAATAACAGAAATGAACAGCCTGAGACAACCATCTAGAAAAAGTCTGCTTTGAAATTGGCTCTCCTTTTTTCCTTGCATTCAAAATAATGAAGGACCAGTCTGTCATTCTAAATCCTTTTTTTCGTCCAAATAGTACCAAAGTTGCCTATGTACATACAAGATGTGCAGAATTTTCTCCCGTATTTTCTTAGGTTCAGAGAAGAACACAATGAGGTAAATAGATCGAGTCAAAGTAAATTCAGAAACAACTTTAGGTGCAAGGCTAGATTGGTTCCAAGACTCGCACTGCTTTTATGGAAAATTAAAAAGGGTTGAGAAGACATGAGGACTTGCAAGTCAGATACTTGTCTAGTGGAGTTCAGAGCAAGAAAATGCTCTTCCAAGTAAGAAACTTCAAAGTAGAAGAGTCATCTTTTCCAATACAAAATGAATATCACAGGATGCAGCCACCCATTTTCTAGTCAGTATAGTATGCAAAACTCATTTTAAGAATTATTTGACTTGGAACAAAGAAGAAAGGGGGATTCCAATGGCAGACCAGCAGAAACAGCTGAAGATGCACTTTGGTAGAAGTGTAAAAATAGGCCTGATCTGAGTTATTCACTCAGGTACTAAAGAACCACAGCAGCTCCCACATGGGTTGGATCCTATTTCTATTATGGCACCAACTAGAAAAAGTCTTACATTTGGCTAAATAGCATTTCCTAGCCTAGCAGGTTTTCTAGTCTCCAACAACTGATGCATATCCTCTGAAATGAGGTCTAATGAGGATCAAAAACTTAAACATACAGTCAGTAGGTTGAGAATGTGAGTGTAGGAGAGATCCTTTTTTCCTGCATGAGGTCAACTACTTTGAGGAAGCTTTTTGCAATTGTTCCTGGTCAAGTGCATGAAAAGAGAGAAACTTTGTCTGGTCCAAAAAGGAGTTATCAGATGTATTTTCGTAGAGTCCTTTACCTTTAGTAAGACTGATTATCAGGTGAAAGGGGAAGAAGTGTAAAGTAACACTGCCATCCATGGGAAAGAAAAAAACATCTGTTTTCAAGCCTGCTTGCAAGGAATCCTGGCAAAAAAAGTGTTGTAATTGCCAGTTGTGAATGGAGGCAAACAAATCTATTTGGGAAATTCCCCATGGATGGACAATCTCCTGAAAGACCTCAGGGTATAACTTCCATTTGCGTGGGTCTGTAGTGGTTATGCTCTGATGGAATATTGTTACTGTAAATGAGATAGTGCCAAACAGACAGTTCCCATGCAACCATGGCAAGTCTACACAGTAGGTAGGACCTCATTCCCATTTATGTACCACATAACTGTTGATTGTCTGTTATGACTAACAGTGGTCCTGGTGTCCTCAGCTGATTTAGTCCTTTAATTGCTTTTATTAGGGCCATTATTTCTTTGAGGTTTCTGTATTTTTTCTGAATTGAGTTTCCTACCCACCCTTAACTTTGATACCCTGAGAAGTGGTCACTCAGGTAAAACACAAGGCTGCTGTTGTGACCAAGTAGGATTTGAAGGGGGGGGGAAGACAGGAAAACATGGGTTCTGAAGTACTTGGATGGCCCACCAGAGTGCCCTCTTGATGAATTCCAGGGCTAGTGTAATGAAAGATAGGAGATGCTGACATTTGGTCTAAATTTGAGGAGCCACTGAATTTTTTCCCCTCATTATGAAATCTGGTTAAATGGATCAGGAGGATGGATGAAGCCATGTAGCCCAGAACTCTGGGGAAGTCCTTTGCTATGTGACTGGTCTGGTGAGCAAGATTTAGGAAATGCTGATAGTAGAATTAAACTTTCTCTGTAGGGAGGTAGGCTCGCACATACCTCTAGTCTATCCAAATTTTAACATTTCCAGATTTCTGACTCCTATTTTTTTGGTCTGTTCCCGATAAAAAGTGTGGTTTTCTGACAAATTAACCAGGATTTGAAGGCACTATATTATTTACATCTGAGTTTCAGACTGGATATACTTCAAAAATGCATGTTGTTGTTGCTGTGTCCTTCGGCTTTCCCGGTTAGGGGTCGCCACAGGTAATGATTGGCAGTAGATTTTTACGTGCAGATTTGCCAGCCCTGACGCACAACCTACAACGAAAGTACGCCCATTCACACATGTCTCCACACAGAAGACGCTTTAGCTGAGAATCAAACAGGAAAACGTCTTGCTCAAAAATGCATGCTAATGCAAAACTGTTTTAGCAACTTTTTAACTTTATAAAAGCAATATTTAACATCTGTCCTTGATTTGGAGCACTCATCCCCCATAATTTTTGGCTTTGGCAAGAGATCTTGCTTTTAGAGGTTCAGAAGTATGGGAAGTTAAGATACCATCACAGAGATGCCTAAAAGGCACCCTAGAAAGATCAACATTAAATTTTCATGGGTGGCAAAAGCCAGGGAACCTTTTTGGCTAGGTTTATATAGGCCCCAGGGCTGATGGCCTATACCTACCTATGAACCTGCAAGAGGAGACCAGGGTATATTTCTAGATTTATTATAAAACCTTGACTGAGTTAGATTCATACAGAAATGGGAGGCTGCTATAGTATCTTGGGTCGTAGCAGCCAGAATGAAGCAATCATCCAAAATTGGGCAAATTCCCTGAAGACTGCAGCCAGACATTTTGTGAATACCCTCTGAACAGAAGATAGATCAATTATCAAAGATGTAAACCGAAAATGATATTTCAAAACAAAGAATCTTAAAAACACCACCCACCTGTGATCACTGTGAATAGGAATGTGCCCAAGTTAGCCTTTTGCTGAAGAATTGAAATAGGACTGAAGGTCAACATTTTGAACTTTGGAATTATGAGAATGGTATTTAGAACCAATAGCTCCAACATTGGTTTCCAAGTGCCTTCCTTCTTGGTTTCTAAAAAAATCCTTGGATAGAAACCAGCTTTCCCTTGTAGGAAGGGGGATAGGTTCCTTTATATGTTGTGATAATTATTATAATTTAAAGAAACAAAATTAGCATGGTTCTTTTAAGGGGAGTGGGGGAAGAGGGATTCCCAGTTGAAAAGGAAGGAACAAATTTCCTCTGCAGTTTGTAACCATGTTGAATTATTTTCAGTACCCAAGAGTTTGATGTCATGTTTCCAGAGAAGTATAGAATAACAGATTGCCTGCTAGCTTGGGAGGATGGTCAGGGTGGGTAGGGGAGTAGGGTTTGAGTTCCAAAGGTAGTTGTCTTCACATGCAGTGAATATCCTTGGGTTCCATTGCCTTTTTTTAAATTTTTTTTTTAATCCACTTGCCACTTTTTTTGTATGGTTAGAGGGATTTTTTGAGCAGATTTTGAAATGAGGGCCGAGGGCTGGAAGGGTATTTTCTCAAGTTTCCTTGGCTAAAATCTGGGCCTTGACATGATCGGGAAAATTCATGGTGGGGGCATCATACAAGTAGACATCAAGGTGGTTTATGCACTCACTTGCATCCTAGCTATGAAGGCATTTTTATTATTATTTTTTTTTTTTTGTTATTGCAAATTACCCATCCCCCTCCCGAATCCTGACATGCTTTTGATCTCCAGTGAAGGACGTTTCAGATTAGTGGTGCAAGCTGGCTGGGACCACCATCTGATCCCCCAGGACAGGCATGCCCAATCTTTCTTGCTTGTGCTGTCCAAGCCACTAAACAAACTTGAGCTACCTGCGCTATAGTCAGGGCTTTAAACATCTATACCACTAGTGCAGGCTCACAGCTTTTTTATCAGCTGTTTCAGGCCTTCTGAAGTTATAACAATCCATGTTATCTCAGCTCTGTAACTCTTTTAGACTTATTTGGCTGCACAGTGGTGCAGCGGTTAATGTTGTCGCCTCACAGCAAGAGGTTCTCCGGTTCGATTCTCAGCTGGGGTGCCTTCTGTGTGGAGTTTGCATGTTCTCTCTGTGTTTGCGTGGGTTTCCTCCGGGTACTCCGGTTTCCTCCCACATTCCAAAGACATGCATCTGGAGAATTTCTCCCCGGGCCTCCGCTGAAAACAGGCTCTGTGGAACCTAGTCGGACTTTCCCGGTCAACAAATGATAAATAAATAAAAATAAAATAAAAATTTCTGTTAAGGTTATACCATCTTACTCTGTTCAGTATGTGGACTGGTCTCTCTTGTGCCATTTTATTGTCACATAGATTATAGATTATGTTAACCACACCTTGAAGCCATCAATTCTCTAACTTGATAGCTTTCTGAAACATTTCAGGTGATAAGATATCAAATGAAGTCTGTACAACGTTTTTTTTTTTTTTTTTTTTTGTTACAGGAGCGTTATGTATATGGAGCCTGGAACATTTGGCAAGTAGTTTGTTTTGTCAAAATCCTTGATTAGCATCACATAGAGAAAAAAAAAGAAAAAAAACAGTTTGTATTTAGAATGGTTTTAAATGTTTATTTATTATATTTACTTATTTGCATTTGTTTACCAGGATGGTACTCTGGGCCAAACTGAGCCCATGTTCAGTGGAAGCCCAGGGAGAAAAGCTCCACATTAACAAGTATATACAATCAAAGACACAGTTGTATACATAACTTGAGAGTTGCAGTTGAATAAATAAAAAAAAATAAAAAAAGCTCGACGTTGACAACTACATTAATTACAGTACAATGAAAGAGATACAGTTTAATAGGCAGGTCAGATGTCAACATACATGTTCCAACATATGGAATTATCCATTTCTAAACACATGAACTAGACTATTTCCTCAAATTAATTGTATTATCTCAGGCAGTAGGCTCGGGCCACTTCTTAATTATGCCATCTTCATTTAGTTCAATGCCTTTTCAGTTTTACCTGGAGCATGTATGATATGTAAAATGGCAGGCTCTGGATGAAAACAATACTGCTACTAAACAGTCTAGGCCAGTAAATACGTTTTCATACATTACTCTTCAGATGCACATCATGGATTCTATTCTCTATTATACAAGCTTCTGGCTAAGAAAATGACAATACAGATGGAGCTTCTGTCTCAATTATCTAAAAATGAAATCTTGGACTACTGATTATTGTAGTTGCAAGTAAGCAGTTTCTAAATCAATGGCAACACCTGATAGTTTAATATTCAGATTGCTCTCTTTCAATTTCAGCACTGCAAATTGGAGCAAATATTACATTATATTCCATTCCAGTCTAGTTTAAAAAAACCCACACACATACATGTTTATTTTGAACTTCATTGCCCAGATTTCTGAGGTTGTGTTACACACCTGCACAGCATTCATTTATTCATTGCTTATTGTACCTACAAATGCCTTTTATGGCTTTATTCAATCAAATGTATGCTTATAATTACAAAACAATTTCTCACATTTGTTACAGTTTCCACATAAATGGCACAGTATGGAATATTTTTAATCATGTTTATAACCACACCTCATGCGGAAATTATCAAGCTGGCAATTATTTCAAAATGTTAAAGTTAGGAGTTAAGAAGTTGTTTCCTGTGGTCTAGGCTTCGATTCCCTCCTCCTCCATTTGCCTTCTGTGTGATGATGAGCAAGTCACTTAAATTTGTATAGGGTCCTCAATATCCCAGTCCTCATACCTACAAACTACTAGTGAACCGATGAAATTCATTTCATGGCTCCTAAAAGCTCATTTAAGTTTTTGCTCTAATATGCAAACTTGCTTACTTCTCTTAATTAACACGAACTTCACTTGTTCCACATTCAGCTACTGTACATTAAATGCATCTCGAATGGTAATTTGTCAGCTATCTGTCGTTCAGAACGTCAGTCCTGATTCGGTCTTATATTAATGAATCACACAGCTTACCCAACACAGTCTTTGGTGTCTTGATTCTTTAATTCAGTAACAGATACAAGCATCAAGAGGTTCCATGGGACCATGCTCCCTTCGGAAGAGCAAATAGCTGCTATATAGCAGATTTTTTCTTTCATTCACAGTTGCAGCAAGTCACTCTCACCCTGTCAAAACTTAAATCATACAGTCTTTGCTTCTTCTCATGTGCCATGCACAAAATGTACCTTTCCTCGGTATTTAGACATTGCATTGAAAGACAGGAAAACATTTTGGTACCCACAGTTTCATTTCAAGAAAAGTATTCCCACAAAAGGATAGTCTGGAGGTTGTAGCTTCATCAAGCCTCAGATGGTAAATAAAAATGCCCAGTTTCTCTTCTAGTGCTATGGAACATCTTACTTCAGTTCTATGAAATAATGGAGACAGAGAACAAGTCATATACTGCAGGCTCCTCAGCTTCATCTTTCTGCACAGCAGTACACGGGAAACCAGATCATGACCTGTGTAACAGCACTCAGCACATTATAATCATGACAAAGGCACCATGTGTTACACCACCAACCCAGGAGCAAAACATACATTTAACAGGGGATCTAGCAGTCTTGCTAGGAATGGGTAGGACTCCATACCAGGGTGCAGAGGCATGGATCAATTCATCCTTCCCACCCACAACCTCCTTTCCTATGCTAATTCATCTTACTGCTTAGCTTCACCCCACTTACCCATTTCACAGTTAGTTCAAAAGCACTATGCCCTAAAGAAGATATTTCTGTTAACATTTTTATTGTTGTCTTGCCATTTCATTTGGTCAGCATTCACCCAAGCTACTATGTCTCTCTCCCCTTTCTCTATCCCTCTATATATTTCCAAAATGTACAGTTTTTACAATACTTTCTAGTTCTCTCCCTCCCTCATGGAGCAGCTTTACAAATATTCACTCTTGGCATGCTCTCGGTCTCAATACTGCCAAAGCACTCCGGTTATGTTCGTACAAATATAATTCTCAATTTCTACATAATCATGGGGAAAATGTACGATACTAAAACATAAAAATAAACATTAAAATATTCAGTCATGCGTCGATGTACACCTCAGCCCTGACATATACCTCACAAGCTTCATGATTTCTAATTAAAATGATCCCATTTGAAGTTCTCTTATGGATTTAAAATAGTATTCATTAATCTATGACCTATATGCAATAATACCAACTGCAAAACACCAGAGTCAGTTAGTGCAAGACAGATGTTCCCTTTATTGTTACATTTCACCCTAACAGGACGCGAGGTACTCTCATATGGATATAGTATGCTAAAGTTTGACAAGTTATACAAAGGAGGCTTGTGGGGTTGTAATGCCCATTCTTTCCTGTACACGTCTACTGGTAGCCATAGTAACCATTTGAAATGTTGGGACTCACTAGAGTGAGTCCTGACGCATGGAGACTGAATGGCTGAAAGATCAGACTTCTATATACAAAGTCCGAGATTACATTTCTCAGCATATCACCCTTTCGCCAAGGTATGGTGATCTTAGAGTTGGTTTATTTAAGTTTGAGGGGTGTGGGAGGCTTACAAACAGAAATTTTAAGGAGAAGAGTGACTTTTGAGATTCGCTGTTCTCCAGTCTTTCGTTTTTTTCTTACTTTTTGGCACTAAGCATTTCAATAGGGAGCTGTATGTAATAGCTTTGGGAAATTTTAGCATCAGACAGAAACCTATGCTAGTGCCATAATGGGTGTCCTGACTATGGTGACTCAAGTTTGAGAAACAGTTCAGGTACTCGACAGTGCAGACAAGGGAGGATGGGCTTACCCATCTGGGGGAGATGATGGTGGGCCTCATTCTAGATGCAGCATTCACACCAGTAAATTACCTGGCCTCAGTAGGAGGAGGAAAGAGGCAGGTTAAGAGATGGGGCTAGACTGAAGCAGACTTTGGTATGACCACCCAAAGCCAGTGATGGCAGCCCTTGTCATAGTTACTTGATGTGTGCGCACTCCCCCATTAGTGTTTCATTCTTTCCATCCAGCACATGGTTTACCATCTCCTCCTTACACCCCCTTGACTTCTTCCCAGTGGATCTTAATGGCATCCTGGGGTGGTCATGCCAGCAACTGCTTCCATCAAGAGATCATTTATGACCTACCTTCATATCTCACCCCCTTCCCTGTGTTCATCTACTTGCATCAGAGGGCTACTCCCCTCTATGGAATATGCCTCCCCACAGGAAGCACCTTAGATGAGTACCCCTCCCTCACTGCCAGCATCTAAGATACCCAGGCCACTAACTGAACCAGAGTCACCTAGGCCATAGTTACAACTTTAGCCCTGTATTCCACTGTGCTGGCTTCACACGTGTTTTTTGCCAGCAGTGCAAACGTGTAAATTAAATGTGTAGGTACATATTATATTACATATACATGTGGTAAACTTCACTGAATGTCAACAAAAAACAATGACTCCAGTCTCATCCAGAAATGACTCAGGAAAATGATCCTGCCCTTCTACAGGAATCATGTTAAGAGTGCTCAACTTCTCTGATGTCTTAGAGAAACCGTGCTAGACCGGCGCCTCATTAATCAGTTGAAGTGTGCATACAGAAACACAGAAATATGTTTTGAGATGTTTATGTACCCTGAGCCAGTGAACTGGATGTTCTTCAGAAAACTGGTTCCTGAGAAGTATAGTTTTGATCTACTGAGAAACTTAGTCGATTCCTTTTCTAATAAGATAAAAAAACTTTGGCGAAACTTAGTCGATTCCTTTTTTAATAAGATAAAAAAACTTTGGCAACTCTACGAAGCAAAATGGTTCATGGGTTGGTACTAGGCCATCGGCCCTAGGGCCTATACAAGCCTAGCCATAACAATTCCCTGGCTATTTCGTCCCACACTATTTACTTCCCTGGACCCCTGTCTAGCAGGGTGACTGACACGATCCCTGGGGTGAATTTCCTTTCTCCCATCCAATCATAAAGGTTCCTTTTGAAAAGGGTCAAAGAGGTGCTCTGCTTGACGTGTATGGGCAGTCTATTCCAGAGTCTGGTTCAAGTTTTCACATTTGCTTGAGGAAGTAGCCAAAAGCAGCAAAAGCATTTTTGTTGTATTTATACATTTTCAGTCCTTTAAGCAGCATCATTGCCAAAGCTTGACACACACAGTACACGTTTAGCTGAAGTTTAAGAATGGCTGCATCAATGGGTGCACATGCAAATTCAATTACTGTATTATTTTCTAAGGGACAGATAGCAGGACTGATATTACTTAGAAATATTAATCAAAAGAACACTGAAAATTGATACAATGCCTTGCTGCATAATACACAAAATATTTTTCATGCCAGTACATTCGTTCAGCAAGGTTTATGCAAGCAAGGAAGATAGTGGTTCCATTTGGCTGACTAGTCCAGTGCAAGCAGGGCTTGCACTACAATAGCTACAAATGAGGAAAACACAAGGCTTGGAAATAGAGAGAGTAGTGGTAATGTGGGACTTGGTGATACAAAGACAGCAATGGTAACCCTCATGGGCCATCTATGGGAGCAGTCAAATGTAAAGGAAGGGCATAGGATACCCCAGCTATGGCACATCAATCACCAGATGGGGGGGTGGGTCAAAGTGATACATGCAGCCATGTCAGCGAGCATATGATGATGACCAGACTACAGACTGCTCTAACCCAAGTAATGGGAACAAACGGACTGTGGCAGCAGCTTGATACAGAAAAAAAATGGCCAGCATTAGGGGGTCTGAGCAGGAGAAAACTATGGCTTACTTATGTACAGTTATGTAATTTGCTATTCTATCTCTCTAGTCACAGGTTTATGAGGGGAGGGAGTTTATCAAGTTTATGACTTGAATTGAATCTTGTTAAATGTAATGCTATAAAAGTCACAAAGCCTTTTTTGTATCACTTTTACTCCCCAGCTTTATCCTATGGCTTTCTACCCAATACCCCATCTCCACTGCTGGGTCTACCAGCTTTCTCATTTTTCCCCCACAGACTTACTCCAATACAGATGGGTGGCACAGAACCTAAGGGCACCCTGGGGGGGGGGGGGGTCTCACCATCACCTTCAGCTAGGGGGGTATTTTGCTTGATTGCCTACTCTGTTACTACTCCCTCCAGATTTCAGTTGCTTTGGCTCTATCCAAGGGTCAGGTGTGCGATGGGAATGTGTGGCATATTGCCTGGTCTCCACTGCATCTCAGCCATGTCTACCCACCCTTCCCCTTCTAGGGCACAACCCCCTCACTGCAACATTTCCAGTTTCTACCAGGGATCATCACAGAAAACACTCATGTAACAGTCCTCACACAGGATGAGCATACCTTTCTCTCCCTACCACTCAGTCATTCAAGCCACTAAATCAAACCCAATTAGGCTGGGCTGTAGACAGCACTTTATCCTATACTCCAAATTAGCAGTTCAAAAAGCCCTTTGAGTGTATTAGAGTGGAAGGCCTAACCTGCACTTATTTTAATCTTCATGGGCCTCTGTCAAGACAGTGGTGGACTACCATGATACTTTGCAACATTAATTGCTGAACTAACATAAAAAACTTACAGCTCCAGACAGCCTCCCTGGATTTCTTCACTGCATGTGATCTAGTCTAGAAGACAAACAATATTTCTCCTCCACACATACAAGAAATTATGCCTCTTTTGCCACTGTTTTGATGAAATCACTTTGCTTGTAACACTTGATCCAGTGACAGAACTAGTCAGTTGTCCTGAACTCCAACAGGAAGATCAAGTTCTGCTACTCTCTTAGTGAGGTATGCCATCACAGATAGGACTGGGACTACACTGATGTAGTTAGAATACTACAATTCTGAACTTTTGGTTATTTTATAGGTTCATAGGTGGGTACTAGGTTATTGGGCCTATATAAGCCTAGCCAAATGGTACCCTGGCTTTTGCCACCCAAGAAAATTATTTTCCTGTGCCCCGGTCAAGCAGAGCCACAGAAGTGATCCCCAGGGTGAAGTTCTTATCTCCCATCCAATCATCAAGATTTTTCTTGAAGAGTGCTAATGAGGAGCTTTGCTTGATACATATAGATAGTGTGTTCCAGAGTATGGGAAATCTCTGGGACAGAAATCTATCCTTCCAGCATGTTCGGTTTGTTGTGGTGACAAGGTTTAGGTCCCTAGAGCGTGTAGCTCGGAGGGATTGGGATTTCTTTATGTGGAGCATGTTCAACAGCTCTGGGTTTGACATAGCTTTGTATGTTAGGCAGAGATCACCTCTGAGTAGGCGATATGCGACAGAGTAAAGCTGGAGTATTTTGAGACTGTCTGCGTAGGGCATCTGTTTGAGGCCAGTAATCCTTTTGTGAGGTGTTTCTGTGGCCTTTCCAGTTGTTGTAGAGGTCTTGTGAGGTACATACCAAAAGGGGCATTGTACTCTATAATGGGTCTAATGAGTAATGAGTAGAGGGGAACAATGACCTTTTTCCTGGATGAGAAACCTTTTGTGATGAGGTGTGCCATGTAGAAGGATTTCCTGACCACTGTGGCGATGTGATCATCAAAGGAGATACTACTGTCCACCTGTGTCCCAAGGTCTCGGTCATACTTTTGATGTTAGACTACCGCCTATGTGGTAGTTCATGGGTACAGAGTTTTTACCAAAAGGGATGACAATGCACTTTTTGGCATTGAGCTTGAGGCCATGGCTTTGACACCAGGTATCTGTCTCAGTGAGGCCCTTTTGTAGGATGTCCACATAGTTAGGAGTTTTGATTATGGCTCCTAGCTTGCAGTCATCTGTGAACTTTGTTAGCCAAAGACCTTCTGTGCTGGCCTGTACTTCAGAGAAGTAGATACCAAACAGGAGAGGACCTAGGAATGAACCCTCTGGTACTCCACTTGTCACTGGTCTGAAGCTGGATTTAGAGTCTGCTACTTTCACAGTGTGGGTTCTGTCAGTGAGCCAGTTGGCAACCCATCTTGTGACAAAGGGATTTATACAGAGTTTAGTAAGTTTGTCTAGAATTCCAGAGTGGGGGATGTGTCAAAAGCCTTGGCAAGATCTAGATAGGCTGTGTGAACCACCTTACCCTCATCTACGGCTTTGGTGACCGCTTCAAAGAAGTCTATCAGGTTTAGGAGACATGATCTGCCTTTTACAAACCCGAACTGGGTAGGTTCCAGAGTTTGGAGATTATTGGAGATTACCAATGTCATTGTTTAGAAGTTCTATGGCGATGTACTCCATAGTCTTGCAGACCAGGCTTGTCAGGCTAATGGGGCGGTAGTTCCCAGGGTCTGTGGTGGCTCCCCTTTTGTGGAGTGGGATAACCGTTGCTGTGTGCCATTCAGTGGGCACAAAGCCTGAGGTGAAGCTATGATTGAACATGGTACTTAGGTGGGGGTGTTAGTTCGTTCTGTAGTTCATGTAGAACGCAGCCTGGGATGTTGTCAGATCCCATGGATGCTGTGTTCTTGGCTTTGGGGTGTGTTTTTTTTTTTTTTTTTTTTTTTTTTTACTTGTGCAACCGTGACTACAGGAACTTTGCATTCTTCCGTTATAGAGATGGGCCCTTTAGGGGATGAAAGGGGGGTGGGGGGTAAGGTTAGCACTGAACCTGCCAGGATGTTGGCAATATCAGTTGGTTCTGTATATTTAGTGCCATTGTGCTGTAACTCAGAGCAGATGAGTGTTGCCATTGAGATTCTTGACATAGCTATAGAATGCATTGTGGTTGTCTTTAGAACCAGTGGCGATTTTGTTTTTGTAACTAGCTTTGGAGGATTTTGAGGGATCTCAGCTTCTTACAGAGGTTGACCACGGAGTTCCTCCAATCATGGGATTTTGCTCTTTTTTGCAACAGTTTATTTTTTCTGTTGTAGAGTTTGTTTATAGCAGGGGACCACCAGATTGGCTTCCTTTTTTTGGAGGATAGCATCTTGGTTCAGTTAGGGATTGCACGATCCATGCACTCGTATAAGTGCCAAGTGCAATTTTGTATAGGATTCAGCAGTCGTACCTCTATTGTCTGTCAGCATGGGTGTCGAAGTTTGCCTCTTCTGTCTTAAGAAGCGTGAAGTTGGCTTTGGAGAAATTTTTTTATGGGGGTTTCCCTAATGGGGGGGTGGGGGTGGGATGTGGATGTCTAGGATGATTTGCTTGTGGTCGGATCTGACCAATGAGGAATTAACCTCTGATGTGGAACACTGGTTGCCCTTGTTGGTAATGACCAGGTCTTGGATATTGCTGCCCCTGGTGGGGGTGTGGATAAGTTGATCCAAGGCATTGGAATTTATGAATTCCAGAAAACGTTGAGCACAAGAGTTGGTACAGGAGCAGTTTTCCCAGTTAATGGTGGGGTAGTTGAAATCGCCCATTATTAGGGTGTTAGGTTGTACCCTAATATTTTCCAGTGTATCAAGAAATGAAGAGTGTGAATCCTGGGGCATGGTGGGAGGAGCTGTAGCAAGCTACAATTTGCATTGCGGTCTTGCCCAGAGTTGCACTTGGATAATCTCAGATGCATTACGCTGAGCAACTAGCCTGGAGGTGTGGATATCCTTAATGAATATGGACACGCCTCCGCCTTTATTGCTTCGGTCCAGGTTAGGTGGCCGAAAGGTGTGGTATGAATTATAACCTGGTAATGCAGGGGTTCATAGGTTTATACTAGGCTATCTGCCCGAGGGCATTTATAAGCCTAGCCCATAGTTTTTTGTGGCTTACGCCACCCCTTAGTTTGGAGAAACTATGCCCATTATTTAGCTGTGTCTCTGTCGAGCAGTGACACTGAGGTAACCCCTGGGGTGTATCTGCGATCTCCCATCCATTGGTCAAGATTCCTCTTGAACAAGGCCAGCGAGGCGCTCTGCCTCACATAAACCGGGATTTTGTTCCACAGCATAGGGAGTCTGAGTGATGAATCTATCCCTCCAGCACGTCCTATTAATAACCGTGTCGAGGTTTAAGTCACCCGCCCTTGTGGCTCTGAGGGATCTAGATTTTTTGAGATGAAGCATATTCATCAAATCTGGGTTTGACATGGCCTTGTATGTCAGGCATAGGTCACCTCTGAGCAAGCGGTACGCAACTGAATATAACTGGAGTTCTTTCAGTCGTGCAGCATAAGACAGATTTTTGAGACCCTTTATCCTTTTGGTGAGGAACTTTTGTGGCCTCTCCAGATGCTGCAAGTGTCGGGTCAGATACATTCCGAATGGGGCATTGTACTATCATTGGTCTGATGAGTATAGGGAGACCATGACCTCCCTTGATCTAGATGTGAATCCCTTCATAAGGTGGGCAATGTAGAAGGTCTTCCTAACTACTTTAGCAATATGAGTGTCGAATGAAAGGCTACTGTCAACCTGGGTTCCCAGGTCCCTAATAACTTCTTCTGTGTTCAGGGGATTGCCACCTATATGGTAGCTATGGGTAACCTTATTTTTCCCGAAGGGTATGACTATGCATTTCTTGGCATTTAGCTTGAGGCCATGACTCTGGCACCAGTTATCCGTTTCTGTGAGACCCTTCTGAAGGATGTCTGTGTCGGATGTGTTCTCAACTACGGCGCCCAGTTTGCAGTCATCTGCGAACTTTGTCAGCCATAACCCTCCTGTGTTTGCTTGTACTTCAGAAAAGTAGATGCCAAACAAGAGTGGGCCCAGGACTGAGCCCTGTGGGACACCACTTGTGACAGGCTTAGAGTCTGACATGGCGCCAGCAACTCTGACCCTGTGGGTTCTGTCACTCAGCCAGTTTGCAACCCATCTTGTAATGTATGGGTTTACATTTAAGTTGATGAGTTTTTCAATGATACCCGAGTGGGTATTGTATCGAAAGCCTTCGCCAGGTCTAGGTAGGCTGTATGGACTGCCTTTCCCTCGTCAATGGCCTTGGTGACTGTTTCGAAAAAGTCAACAAAGTTTAAAAGGCATGATCTGCCTTTGACAAAGCCAAACTGGGTTGGATCCAAAGTCTGCAAATTCCCTATGTCTTTATTTATGAGATCCATTATGATCCTTTCCATGGCTTTGCAGATCAGGCTTGTCAAGCTCTCTGGAACCTTGAACCAGGTCTCTGTCACTGCATAGATGTTGATGTTCTTCATTTTAAGGAGTGCCTCGAGGGAGTGCATTTTGAGGTTTAGACTTCTAGCATTACCCTCAGATTTTGCTTGCTTGTTCCTGTTACAGTGGTGAATTTTTCATTTGAATATTGCCTAAAAAAAGGCACTATAGGGATATATATTCTTAAAGTAAGGCAGTTGACAAGACTCAACTGTCTATGTTCATAACAGTTAAATTTGTATATTAAAGTTTCTTAATATAAAAAAGTCTAAGAATTAAAGACTCTTTACACAAAAGAAAGACTGTGGCAAAGATGCTTTACTGCTCAGCTTTTCTCCAAGATAAATGTGCTGTCCCCATTAAAACAAATGCAACATGTTTGCTTGGTATTTCCTAAGACAATCCATCCAGTTAGACATTGTCATCTCATTCAAAACAGACTGCATGGATCTAACTGGGTATGAAGATTATTCCCTGTTGTGTTTTGACTTGGACCTTCTTTAAAACTTAAGAGGTCATTGTCATTAATCCCCTCCAACTAGGAGAAATCTTTATCTATACATTGGATCTTGGTCCTACTAGACTCATGGATGAAAAAAGTTTACCAGCCAGATCTTTCTAGGGATTGTGTACTGCTATGAATATTTCTTAGCTACCTAAAAAGCAAGCAACTGTCACCTTCCCCCCATTTTAAATGAATGATTTTCTCTGGATCTCAAACTAGTCAGCAATTATAGGACCATCTTAAAAGTTGATATTTTTTTTATATCAGGGAACCAAAAAAGTGGTAGCCTTAGAGCAGAAAATTATTGGCCAGACATTAACTTTCAGAAACATTCCACACTTAAACCATTCCAGACTAGCTTTTTAGAAAAGGAAAAATACTAGAATGGCCTTGAGTGACAATCTCAACGAGTGACAAAAGAAAGCAGGGAAAAATGAAGGACCTTAATGGATTCACCTGCACTGTCTGATACTTGGGTTCATGACATTTATTCCAAAAATAAAATGTACACATGTGGAGGTCTTACTTTATGTATTTATTGACTTTGAAGTGCTATATTAGTCTGGTCCTTATTTTTTACTCTGCAAAATCTTTGCAATGTTTTATTTTATTCTGCATGCTTTCTTGCTAATGGATAGTGCCAAACATGCAATTTTTTCATTTTCAACCAATAAGTCAGACTTATTTCTCTTTCATTCTTCGCCCAGAAGTTCCATGCACCTGTGGATTAAAGACTATAGATGGAAAGGCATTCAAGTGGGCAGAGACCGAATCCCATTAAAATAGTGAGTTACAAGAAGTCGATGCATTATTTTGCTTTCAGGTACTATGTAATTATCTACTTTTTTTAACTTCTCGTGGATGGGAAATAAAGTGGTTGAAAGCCAGGAGAAAAAAAATCTGGGGACTTAATTTCAGTAGAAACAGATCCATTTCACAGTATGTTGTAGAAACTACAATGTCCCATTAGTAAAAACCTTTGCTTAGTGAAGTACTTTCCCTCCCTGTAACAGCTTTCAGTACCTGCATTAGACATTTCTCGCCTGGGTTACTGAACTACCACTTGGAACTTTCTGAATAAAATGCACTACTTA